>NC_133339.1:27978353-28278353 GCF_030506205.2 Paramisgurnus dabryanus
ACATTGTAATAACTTTGAAATAAATTTAAATTACGTAACATTGTTTTCTTTTTAAACAGTTTATTAACATAAACTATGAATTGTAAATTCATACCTAACTGTTGTTTTGACGTTGCTGAGTGAAATAAAATTATGGGACGTTTTATTTATGTCTATTTATGTCTCCATTGTGTATCAAAATACAACCAAAAACATACACACTCTTGGACTGATGCTATGATTTATGAAAAAAACTTTGAGAATTTATTTTGATATGTATTATTAAGATTGTAATGATAATAGCTATTAGTCATAAGCCTATAAATACAATACCATATACTAGCAATAAATATAAAGGTACTTAGTCTAAAAGAGCCTAAAGATGAAGAATAGTGCACTGGGGATTTCATTTAATAAAAATTAAAATAAAAATTAATTAAATAAATGTGTTGAATTGACTATAAATGTTTTAAATGTTATTTTAATCAATATTATTATTACTATTATTATTTGATATTGGTTTATAAGCAATGAAAGTAGAAGTAGAAATAATAAATTACCTGTATTTATGTGTTTATTCCCAGAGATCACATACAGATTAAACCTTGAATAGGCTGTAAGTCTCTTTGGATATAACAGTCTGTCAAATGCATAAAACAGTATGATATAATGCAAAACAGTACCTTTTCTATTGAGCATAAACAAAATGTACACTGATCATAATGGCATATTTTTTACTAAGTAAAAAGTAGCAAGGCGCACAAATATTGAGAAAAAATATTTTATAAATAAATAAATAAAGGAAATAAAAGGTGAACAAACAGGGATCATTTATTTTAATATACCAACGTCTCTTATCAGTCCAACAAATTTACGAGTTAGTTTGCTTTTCATATAATTTAAAGATGAAAAACAAACAAAAAATCGTTTTTAAACACAGAAAAATATGGTTTTATTTTGATGCATTTACATTTGAGAATTTACCTTAAATCAACAATATGTTTACAGCGAATTCAGCTCCGTTATCATTCAAAAGTCAAAACCGCAATGTACGTGACATGATGACATTACACACCCATTACAAACCACCGCCTTAAAAACTTTTATTTTGAAATTTCTGATGAACCAGGAAGTGGAACAGCAGACATCTTTGATCCGGTTTCCATTTACAGGAGGTAAACATCAAGTTCTGCGCGTGTGGTGTTTTATTATTAAATTATTTTCTTTATAATAGTACTCACTGGGTGTGGTCCATATGTCCTTTTTGTCTTGTAGTTCGTAGTCTTATGTGAATTTCCTGGTAACCAATGATCATTATAGCTTGTTAGGTAATCATCGGTCGTCTGTAGCTAACGTTACCAGAGTGTAATAAAAATCTGTTCATCTCTCAAAATAATAATTAATTTGGTTTTTGCGAAGGACAAACATGACTCGACATGGGAAGAACTGCACAGCTGGGGCTGTTTACACTTATCACGAGAAGAAGAAAGATACCGGTAATACAAATATTGGCGTGTTTGTGCGGTTGTTTTACACACAATAACTATTATCAATGCAATCCATATGTAATATTGCATCATTACGATTATGCACATTTTTTGACTTTTCCAGCCTCGTCGGGTTATGGGACACAGAGTGTGCGTTTGGGAAAAGACGCCATTAAAGATTTTGACTGCTGTTGTCTCTCCTTACAGCCATGCAGGGACCCCGTCGTAACGTATGAGCCTCAGTTATTTCCTTTACATGCTGTGTGTGATGTAACGTTAAAGGTGAATGTACTACTAACTAGATAGTTACAGTGGCCAGCAAAGTGTTGATGTGCTTTGTGTATGTTTTTATACATGGCAGTGAAGATGGGTACCTCTATGAAAAAGAAGCCATTCTGCAATACATCCTTCACCAGAAGACAGAGATTGCTAAGAAGATGAAGGTTGTTTTACTCTAACTTTTAATGTGGTTCTCTCACGAGTTTCCTTCTAACACCCATATATTAATAAACATAGGCATATGAGAAGCAGAAACAGGCTTTGAAGAGCGAGGGTCAGCTTGAGTCCAAGTCAGAGGAGAGAGAGAGAGCGGAGAAGTTCAAACAGCGCGAGGGCAACATTGTGTCCAAGCCAATCAATCCCTTTACCTCAGGTACAAATACTGAAGAATTAGATCAGAAGATCATTTAGATCAAAATAATCTTTTTTGCTTTATTTGCACATACATATTGGTTAAAAACGCACCGTAAACGTGCTGTATCATTTGATGTCTCGGTAGATAAATCTAAAGATGATGGAAAGCCAGTCAGCTCCTCCAGTGACTCTTCAGCAGGGGAGTCCAGTTCTGCTCAAGTCCTGCCCAGCTTCTGGATCCCCAGCCTCACACCAGAGGCCAAACCCACCTTACTTAAAAAACCTGTGAGTCATAATGCTGAAGAGCATTACACAATTCACTTAGCTCACGCTACAATCAGATTTCAGTTACTACTTCTTCTGCCAAGTGTGTTTTTGTGTGGTCATAATGCCCTTGATAAGTTGGTCAAATGTTTGTTTTTAGTCCTGTAAAGTGTAGATAGTGCATGAGTAACTTTTAGTGTCAAACCTTGAGGGTCCAAATGGTGCCCTTTCACCCTCTTATTAAGTTTATTTCCCAGTATTGTTCTATGGAGATTAATATCTGTCTGATCACACTTTAAGGCGTACACTTGATGATCCCCTTTTTGGGACTGATTTGATTGTAGTTAACTGTTTTCCCATCTCTTCTTCTCTCTCAGTCAAAGACAGTGTTGTGCCCCATGTCGGGACGTCCGTTAAAGATGAGTGATTTGATTCCTGTGCACTTTACTCCCCTGGACCCAAGTCTGGACAGGGTAGCCCTCCTCACACGCCAAGTAAGTTGGCGACCAAGGCCATTCCCATTTCTCTTATGTTTTATGTAAGAATACATAAAATAGATTTATACCTTATGCAGGCAATCAAATGAAAAGCAGTGCATTAAAATATGTTGTTTTGATGTTTTTCAAAGTTTTTTAAAATGTTATTCCCTCCTCAGGACAGATATGTGTGTGCCGTGACAAAAGATACACTTGGTAACTTTGTGCCGTGTGCAGTTCTCAGACACTCGTGAGTTTGACTTTTACATTATTTTAAAATCTAATTAAAGCGCATCTATTTTTAGATTCATGATTTCCTTTGGTGTGTAAGTGAGTGTTATTACATGTTAACGATATGCAAAGGTACAAATCCCAAAAATAAACATTGACATTAGTTTTTGTCTACAAATTAAATCTTTTTTTTCTTGGACTACAACAAACACACGGATTGTTTACTTCCTGGGCCTGTTGACCTGTTGGTCATTATCATAATTCCACCCACTTTTGAAATACAGCCTGTACATAGTCTGTGTTTTCATATTTAAAGAATTTGCTACTGATTAAACCATAACTCAAACACAAGTTTTGAGCAGTGCAAAGTAGCGCTTGTTTGTCGTTTCTACGATCACAAATACAGACATAGTCTTAATGTTTTAGTATCCTTACTTGACCAATTTGTTACGTCCTGCTCAAGCCACGCGGGTCTATCAGGTTGATCTATTAGCTTGGTCATCTGCATTTTTTGGATCAGATTCGGCTCGTATTGATAAGGTAATAAAGACGATATTAACTCCTGTCAGTATTGCATTGGGAGCTTATCTTCCAAATACGGTAAGGAGCGTCACACTTCCGGATGACGACGGAGGTATTCAGGGCAATTACAATGTACTGGTTAGCTGGGCAATCGAAGGACGTTGCACTTTTCAGAACGATGAGCTTTGTAAAAAATCAACCCGTTTCAGGGAGGCAGGACATAGATATGTAACAATAATGTATGGTATGTGGAAAATAATATGGTGTGTTGTAATAGGTGCTCTTTAATATAGCTTGCTAAGAATAATTGTATATGGTTAGTCCTTCCTCTCACTTTTAGATTTGTCTCTCTTTTTACTGTCTTTCCCCAAGTGGAGTGGTTGTCACCATGGAGTGTGTAGAGAAGCTTATACGGAAAGACATGGTCGATCCAGTGACTGGAGATAAACTGAAGGAAAAGGACATCATACCTTTGCAGAGGGTGAGTAATAGAATGAAAGTAAAATGTTGCTATATATAAATGTTGAAGTGGTTAAATGGAAAATTTGTTTTGGCAGGGTGGGACCGGTTTTGCTGGGTCAGGAGTGGACCTTAAAGCTAAAGAGGCCAGACCCGTCATGCAAGCGTAAGCGAGAGAATCGGAGGTGCACGTTACTTTGACCATGTAAATATTTTTATTAATTGCCTGGGCTTTTTGCAAGGTTTTTTTGTCATTTGTTTAGTAAGGGGTAATTTGAAAAACAACTTGCAGTTGTTTTTATCTTTTCCCTTAAAATATTGTTTACATTTAATCGTGACATTCATATAGAACAGATATTGTAGTCGTTTTCTTTAATAAATGGTTTATTTTACACACTTATAAGAAGTCCATTTTGTCTTTTTTAATAGTTTTTGAGAAAGTGAGGCAGTTTCTGTTGGTTATGTGGTTAAAGTTCATCATGATTGTCCACTACCAGGGTCCCAAAGTCAGTTATGGTGCTGACCTTAATGAAATCCATTCTATCCATGATCTCACTGAGAGATAGACGTCCATCCTGGGAATGATAGCAAGAGTACAGACAAATAAAGAGGGTAACAGCTGATATACTTTTGTGTATGAGTTTGTGAAAAAGGTAAAGTGTAAAATTTCTGTGCTACTAGTTTTCAAAAAAATCCTAGGCTGAACTCGCTCCACTCTTTGAGCCAATGTTGCTATGTTGAGCTGTTCAATCACGCTGAAAATTGTGACATTTTTCCCTGTCAGACCAAAATGAGCACTGATTTGATAGTGCCACAATATGCACTCTCTATGGCAGTGGTTCTCAAACTGTGGGGGGTCAAGATGGTGACAGGGTGTCCTCAGTTTTATGAAATGGTTTTTATGCAAAGGGATGCACCCTACGGGGGCTGGGGGGGTATTTGACCATGGCTGCTTTATAAACCACTTATTCATATGTTGATTCCCCTAAAGGCATTCACACATCAAATATTGCACACTTTACCTTAAAATTTACCATAGTTGAATTTTGCTGTTAAAATGACTTTAAAGCGTTTTTTTGATTCCATCTTATCATGTTAAGAGCTTAATCAATTCTATGCAAGAGTATTAAAATAAAATCCCACTCCAAAATTAACCAAAAACCAACATGGCTTTATTTAGAATTCACAGAGAGAAAAATGTTTCAGCAATAAAGTGTCAATCACTTTTGTCTCCTCCTACCCCTTACACTACATGGATTGTTTCATGTAAAATGTGAAATCACAGATCACTAATGTAATAAAATGTTTGTAACAGTCAAACCAGGCCTGTTACAGTGAGTTTATCTGCAACTGGCCCACTATTCAGTGCTGAGTTCCTGAGCATCCTAGAGCTCTACAGCTTTGTATAACATAAGTGTAATGGAGTGTTCATTATATTTTGTGTGTAAAGTATTTTTTTATCAGATTTGGTTGCCCAAAAAATCTTGAATGGATGAAACGTTTGACAATAAATTACACTGTCTGCCTTGACCTTTAGTTTTTTTCTCCATTTCTTCAGTTCTTATAACCAAGAAGCCTAACCCCTGACTTGACTGTAGAATTGTTTCAACCCAACATGATAATACAACTTTTTCATATTCCTCCTTGCCCTATATTCTAAACATCTCATACCAAAAATATACCGCCCCTGATTTCCCTCACCAAGACCCATGTGTGACATTATTAAAGCTCATCGTGTCTTTTGGTGAGATCCTCTCCGTAATTAGTCGCTTGGCTCCCAACAAACATGTTCCAGTTTGCCAGAATCTCCTTTTTGGTGATTTTGTCATCCTGGTTAGTCAATTACATGGGGAAGATGCAAGTCCATAGTGATTCAGTGGTAGTGAATTAAGTGAAGCAGACAGAAAGACAGAAGAAAAATTAATTAGAATCAATCAGTTTTTGAATCTGCCCCCCCAAGCATAGCCCCAGCGAGTCTCACTTACATGATCTTTATCAGTTTCGTGAATGAGATGTTTGGCCTCATTATCTGCATGGTCCACCTCTCCTGGCAGGATCCAATTAGCTACTTCACTGGCATCAAGAAAACCATCCTAACAAAAACCATAAACATAATGAAATTGATTGATCAACCTAAATTTCTTTGCAGTTTCGATTCCATACCTTGTTGAGATCTCTGAACTCTGAAAAATGTTTCTTTTCTGTTACAACCCATTCTGGTTCATTCTCCCCATCCTCAGGTGTATACATATCCCCTGGGGGCAAAATTTCACATAATTGTAAAAAAATGTATTGTTTTAACCCAAAGTATCATAATGTGTGTTGATATTGTGCAAATACTTGCCAATGTATTCCTGTAGATTAATTTTCTTGTCACCATTCTTGTCAATGTCCTCAATTGTTTCCTGTAAAAATGTAGAAAAAGGCATGTCAATTTTTTCATGTTTTATTACTTATTCCATCCATCCATCCCTCACTTTACCTGTATGACAACATCTTTCATGTAGTCAAACTCCTCTGGATGAAGGAATGCAGTAAACTCTTCTCTGGTAGCAACGCCATCCCCATCCCGGTCTGCATTTTTAAATCTCCTCTCATCTCTTGTGAGCATGGATTTGTAACTCATCTTATCATCAATATCATCAAACTCTTCATCTGTAATACAATAACATTTACTGTTACTGTGCACAACCATCTCCTATCAAACATAGCACAATTATGTTCCTCACACATATTCAAATGTTTGATTCACTTACCCATGTAAAATCCATAAGTTGTGTTCTTATACTCAGCCCATGCAATCTTCCCATCCTTGTTCTGGTCGTAGTCTTTCCAGTGCTTGTTCACGTTCTCCTCGATGTATCTCCTCTGTCTGTGTTTAATCCAGTGGTGGAGCTCCGCATGGCTGACGAAACCATCTTTATCTGTATCGATACGATCCACAATCTTTCTGCATGGAAATATACATTTAATATATTAGGGAAAGCATGAAGATTGATAGACAGATATAGGATGATTGTTTTTCCTCATATTTATGTAAATATTTTGGCTTTTTTTAATTTTTACCCCAGTCTCTCTTTGCTTTCCTCAGGGCTCAGCTGGTCAAAGGTCTTGGCTTCTTCTTTGCCCAGAAAGGCCTCGTGGTCATACTGAAAACCATGAGAATCATCGTGAGCGTGGTCACTGAGGTCAGACTGACGGTGTACACGCTTCTCCTGTGCAGGCACTGTAACTGTGACCCCAACAAGCAGGGCAAGTGTTCCCAAAAAGAGCAGCTGCATATTTCCCCTGATGTGTGTTTGAGGGAGACAGAGAGGAGAGATGTGTTTAATAAAATGTATTCTCAATTCATGATACTGGTAAAGTGGAAAGTAAAAAAAAGTATGTATAGTAGAAAAATGTTGCACACTTACTCAAAACTAGTTGCATTGAGTACATTTAAATTTACTGTTATCCTCAATGGTCAGATTTAAATGAATAAAAATGCGAAATAATATCGTATTTTACGCCTTTAAATAAAATAAGATGTTTTATGTTAAAGCCTAATCATACAACGGTGACGTGTGAAATTATCAAATGTTTGCATTGCACTGATTTACAAAAGACCATAACTATTGAAAAACATTCCCAAACCTAAGCTACAGTTTAAAGTTTATACACAACAATTCAGAGGCAAAGAAAAGGACATTTTTATATATATAAAAATGACTTACCGATTCTGCAAAGATTTCTGCATGAATACACCCGTTTATCTCAAGTTGATGAGTACGCGTTGGCACGTTACCTCTTTAAAATGCACGTAAAAGTAGGCGGAGCAGTCAGCGTTACGTGGACACAAAAATGTTTAACTGACACGAAATTAAGCCAATCCGAAGAGAATAGTGGGTGGTACCTTGCAATATTCTAAATTCTATTGGCTATGAAGCGCCACGTTGACACGCGAACGCGCACGAAGAGAGACAGGCGCGCCCTGGCAATCTAGAAAAGTTTAGGACAGCTCATGTTTTATAGAAACGTTGTTTAGAATACGTCTGGATTGCTAAATTCATTGCATTTAGGATTATATGCATCCTAATGTATCATAACTAGCATTCAGTTTTATTGAGAATATTTAATGTTATTTAATGTGTAATATTGTGATAAACTAAAACAATTATTATTGTTTGACCCTGGTTTCTAAATGTAAAACGCAGCCTATTTTTGGAACAGTTGAAATAAAAATATTAAAATTAAAAAGGAGTTACGTAAATACATATTTTACAGAATATTCTCGCAGGCAAGCTTATACATTTGGTCCTCAGGAATTTAATATGAGTTATTTTTATATAAACCATCCAGATGTATAATTAATATGTTAACATAAACCATAGTTTTTATAATGTTTATGACATGGTATAGTGAATGTCCTCTGGATCACTTCATCTTCAAAAAATAAATAATTCCTTGCCAATGTGAAAGTTAGCATGGGTTAATGTGACCTAGCCAGGATACTTGAGCAATTTGAGATAGAGAGACAATGTCAATCCCCAGAGCCCAACCAAAGTAGCTTATTGTAGTAGCTAGCCCAGTGGTTCTCAAACTTTTTTGGCGTTCGGCTCCCTTTGTGTACGGTGCAACCCTTCATGGCCCCCACCCAAAAAAATGTATGACATAAAACATTCCAAAACACAAAATTTAAATTAAACAAAGCATATTAAATTATACAATATAGTGCTGTTGGTTAGTAGCCTTTAGTAGAGGTTTAATTACACAGAATTTATGATAAATTAATGCATGTCATTAAACTGGGGGCCCCCTGCACCATCTCAGGGCCCCCCAGGAGGCCACGGCCCCCAGTTTGAGAACCACTAAGCTAGCCTACTTTAAGAATGTAGCTTTTCACCATTAAATTTTTTTGTTAAGTTCTTTTTACCCATGACAGATCCGTTAAGGGATGCTTCGCTGTGTAGCCTATGCTTGTTTTCTGTGTTTTTTTCTCTCTGTCTTTCTCTGATGTGTCTTTACCAGAATCCATGCCATTGGTCAACTCTCCTGCCAGTCTTTTTTATTACAAAGTAGACACTTTCAGAAAAAACAGTCTTAGTGAACAGATTAACTCCACTTTATACGAGAAACATATAAAACATTTACATTTAGACATTGAGCAGATGCTTTTATCCAACGTGAATTACAACAGTGAGGAAAACAATAAAGCAATTCATCATAGGGAGGAAATACACTCTCAGATATAATGTTCAAGAGCTGTCACTGGGACAGTCCCCTTAAAAAAAGCTCTTAATATGTACCAATTAGGTAAAAATATGTACTTTTGAGGTACTAATTATGCACTCTTGGGTACAAATGTGTTCTTTATTTAAAGGGTACCGCCCCAGTAACAGCTTTTGTACCTTTTTTCTAGGAATGTAACATGAGAAGTGCAATACAGTATTTAGTAACCAAGTTTTTACAAATTTTAGAGACAATACCTGCAGAAAGGAGAAGTTTTTTGGTATATAGTTACATTTTATTCTTTTGTTTTATATATGAAATGTTTCGTTGCAAAACCCGATAACTCCGTTTTTTTTTTATTTGTCAAAACACGTTTATTATTATGTTATCATGTTATTATTTTGTTTTATGGTGCAACTTAGCTGTATTTTTTAAGTTATGAAGGTTTAAATCAAAACAAACCAACTGCAGTTGAATTGATATTAATTGGAATGCACAACCAAAAAACTAGATTTCTGAAAAATTCAAAAAATGTAGTTATCTCGTTTTGCAACAAAACTCTTCATATCCTTTTATACATCAAGGCTGGTATTGCCATTGCTGTTTCCCAACTTATTAACTTGAATATGAGATATTAAAATATTTGCGCATATGGATGCATGGACCATTGTCACTGGCCGTGTCTGTCTAAACATCCTTTACTTTCTCTCGTCTTTGATCCCTCATTTTGTTGTATCTTGTGCTCTTTTCCTCTCTCACATTTTTCAGCACTACAACTTTTCACACCTGCCCTTTATCTTTACCCCTTTTGTCTCTCGCCAAACATACACATTGCTTCCTGCCTCGGTCCTCACCCCTCTTTCTGTGTACGCGTGTGTCCCCTCTCTTCTCTCTCTTTGCCTGTGGCTGTGTGTCTAGTACCATAGAGCAATTGAAGGTGACAGGGCCAGAGAGAGAGGAGGGGAGAGGGAGGACGTGGCACTCTGTAGCCTGGGGGCACACAACAACACACAGAGAGACAGAAAGAGAGAGATGGGAAAGGAAACAGGAAGGCAGCGACGACAAAATAAGGAAGAAGACACCGAAGCGCATGACGCAGAGTGATGGAGAGGTTGTGGGCCTGATGAATTATTTGTAATTGATGCATTAACATCAAGGCCCCTGCCGCAGCAATGGGGATATCCAGAACAGCGCTTACTTTAACCACACATACATGCACTCTCATACATGTTCACAGATTTTTTTAAAGCACTTGATGTTAATTTGTCCCGGCATTGTTGCTATGGTGACCTCTCATCCCCCTCCCCCCCAGCAGAGAGAGAGAGAGGGTGACAGGGATGAACTAACAAGACAGTGAAAAATGTGCCCTGAAGGAGCATATACTCACACACCAGCACACATAACAAACACACACTCAACGTCACGTGTGTGTGCAACACACTGACACAAAATATTAACAACATATAATTAGTATCCGCTCTCATTAGATTTATTTTTTATAAAAATAATCCCACTTTTTTATCTAGAAAGGTCTTGATTTTCAAACGTGGGTTTCTGTTTAAACTCGCTACTTTTTGTGTCATTGTCTTTTTCTATAAATCTCCTGAACAAGTGACAAACAGAGAGATGTAGGTATGGGGGGGAGGGGGGATTGGTTGAGAGAGGAAGAGAGCGGAGGGTTTTGTCAACCGGAAATAAATAAAGTTGGCACCCTCCTTCTCCTCTGCCTCCTCTGCCTCTCGTTCTCGTGCCCTCCGTGTCCCCCTTCCTTCGTTTTTTCTACAAAGATACATCCATGGCCTCGTTATGTCTTCTTTTTTTGCTTTTATTACTCTATCGTGTGTATTTCTTTTTTGCGTATTGCGTTTTTGTCTTAGCTTTGGCCGTGTGTCTTGACCTGATGTAGTTTGTCACATCAAAGGGATAGTTCAGCCAAAAATGGCAAAAATGTAAAAATCTGCCACCCGGTTGTAGTTTAGTAGGCACAAAAGAAGTTAGGGACAACATACACACTGCCCTTTTTATATAGTAAGTGAGTGAATGATGACAAGCAAAGTAAAACAGAAGTGCCATGACAGTAACCCATAAAACTTAAGAAACGCTATATAATATATAAAATATTATTTTAACTTCCGTGAAGTTCAATGCTAGTTTTGTGTACGACAAAATTTAAGTTGCTTTTCAATAAAACGCTTTTAGTGAAAATAGTTTAAATGTGAATTCCAAGCTAAAGTCTAAGAATTGGAGCATCAAATTTTGATTTCAGTCATTGTTTGTACTTTAATTTCAATTTCAAACAGTGTTCTGTACATTATGTACGATGATTTCATCAATATCCTCAATTTAAGTGCCAGATCCTGTACATGTTAAACATTTCTTCATACCTTGATCAATTGCAAACCAATGATACACATTGTCCTGTTTACCAAAATGCACAAAAAATCATGAAACCAAAAAACTTTAATCTCTTCATTTTAGAAGTATCACACATCTTGGGTTTCTCTATTTTATTTTTTGTAAAAAAAAAAACAATATATGAAATGTCATTTGGTCACACTTCCTTCCTTAAAAAGTCAACATGTTTTAAGTCTTTTTAGTTTCTTGTCTTATAGTTTTCACATTTTTAAGTATTGTTAACTGACTCTTTATAAAGCTTCCAACTGCATATCGCTCTTGCTCTTTCTTTCTCTCTCTCTCTGTCTTATTTTTACTCATGTTTTAAAATGTCACAGGCTCTTTGGTTTTAAAGATAATCCAATAAAATATGCAAATATAGCGTTGGGATTGTGACAAAGTGCAGTGGCGGGTAAACACGTTGTATACAGTGTGACGTGAGTCTTGCCCTAACATGCAGCTCTGCGAGTTTTTACGCATGTTTGAATGCAAAATCAGCACACACAGAGACTCGAGTACGTTTCTCTCCTCATGAGGACTGCAGCTTCTACCACTTTTAAATACAAACTTATTAAAGTTTAGTATGGACACTTTTGCAGTTTTTTGTTCATTTAAAACCTCTGACCGCCAGTCATCATAGAGCAGGTGTATGGTCTAATGCTTTCTCACATGGATCTACAATAACCAAATTTGTTTTGGAGAGACTGTAGCTTAAATTCTTTACTTTATTTCAGTCTTTTTTTGCTTCCACCTCTCTCTCACTTCATCACCCCTTTTCCTGGCATTAAGTCCAGGCCTGACACTGACACTGAGTCTGTGTGTCATCCCTCTCTCTCTCTTTCTTTCTTTCTCTCTCTCTCTCTCTCTCTCTCTCTCTCATCCCCTCCCTCGTTGCTTCAAGGACCGGAGTGCCTGCAGATGCATTTCTCTCTATCCCAGTGCCCCTCCCTCTCCTCCTCTCTTTCGCCCTGTCTAACTCTCTACATCTTTCTCTCCCTTTCCTCTCCTCCCATGCTCTTTCTCTCTCTCTCAAACAGAGTCTAACATTAACAAAGCAAGTGAGCAGATAGAAGGAGGGATGAACAGAAAGTGATAGAGACATTGAGAAAGTGTGGACCACTTTTTCAATTCATTCATCTACCAGGTGAGTCAATATGCCTTCACTTTCGAGAGAATAACTGAGATTGTTTTGAAAGATCAAATAGAGTTAGACAAGTGTATCAGAAATGGGTTTGTTGTTACATGAGGAAAGGTTCCTGCCATCCTTACTAGAATCCTTACTTATTTTCATACACAAAAGCATTTTACAAGATGATAAGCAAGACGCAAATAGTTGTACTTGTGTTTGTCTTGGATTAAGAGTGCTATAATGACTTTGAAAGAATTCGTGTACAACTTCTTTGAACCTTTCCACCATGTCTGCATGCATGACAGGACAAAGTTCACTTATTTGTTACTACATTTTATACACATACTATTAATGGACAATTACATAATTAAATACAAAATATTTCTCTATAAATATTTTAGTATGTGTATGTAAAAAGAGCATCTCTGTGTGTAAAATGTCAATATTTAATCTTTTCCTCTGCATATGCAGGCTTACAATCTGTTTTATTAGACTCTTTATTGGCATTAATAATAAAAAATGTAAATACAATTTAGCAAGAAATATAGATACTTATTAAGTAACAAGTTTGATTACAGTGTAAAGCATGCAACACCAATGTTGTGTGTAGTGCAGGGAACACATACTTATTGAATGCACTGACACTGAGTTTCTTTCTCTCTATTATTTTAAATGGCTTAATCTAAAAATTTTTATTAATGTGGCCTCAGTGGACACAGTTTTTTCTAACCCCATTTAACAATATTTATTCATTTAGCTAAAGGTTGCTCAGTAAATTATGTTGAGGTGCAAGGTACATGTGTGATATTTGTATTTCAGGTGGCACAGATACTTTAAAATACATTTTTGTTTCAAGTCCGAGTATGTAAATCTTTTCATATTGTGCAGTGCATCTATAATTATCTCTTTGTTTTTTTGGACTGTGTGTGTGTCTGTCTCTGTGTTGTGTAGTGTGTGTATTGTTGTTAACATTAGTTGACAGTATTAGTCTCTCCAGTCATGCGTGTGTGTTCAACGATGTCAGGCTAGATGTTCTGTACTTCTTAATTATTCGTTGCGTGTGTGTAATGAACTCTGTGTGTATGTCTATAGGGGTTAATGTGCGTATAAAACAGATACTAAATGGAAAAAAAGAGGTTTACAATACATTAATCGTCTGTACAGACATTAGACTCTGTTTCTTTTGCATCTACATATTTTCAAATTTTGTTAATATGGCAACTAAACTATAGTTTTTTTTTTTACTTTGCTTAACCTATATGTGACCCATACTCAGCTGAAGTCTTTTTTGTGTGTGATTTACTGATTTCTGCACAATCATCCTATACAATACATACGATAAAAATATACCTTTGATATCTATAAAATTGGCTGATTAAGGTCATGTCAAAAATCTAATGCAATGTGAAATCAATTATTGAAATCAAAATTTGATGCTCCAAATTTTATAAAAAAAAATTGGCTTGTACAAACATGGTCAAATCTTTATCATGTATCCATCATAATGCACTTGGTGTTAAAAAAGCGACTGTAAAACTAATTTACATTAATACAGAGGTTGATGTTTAGAATAACATTTATAAGGGTCTTACTGTAAATGTAAGCTCTTTTCTCTTCTGTATTTAGGTTTGGAGTTGTCTGAATGAAAGAAGGAGAGGGTCAGGGTTTGCTAACAGGTGACATTTGATGTTTGAAAAACTGACCATGCTGAATCTACAAAACGGCTCCAACTGGACTGCTCCAAACAACTGGTACCACCCACCTGACACCATCACCACACAACATGGAACAGGTATGTGAGCATTTGCTGTTTGTCTCTGTATACATCTTCGACAAGGCAACATATGACACGAACAAAACAAATTACATAGTGTATGTGTGAGACATGCTAGTCTGTTGATAGGTATATGGTAGATTGGTAGATGTTTAAAAAAATCAGAGAGTGCACATGCCCTAAAAGGACATGATGATTTTGTTAGTCTGTGTATTTGAAGTCAGCTTTGGGGTGAACCAACAATTCTTATACTTGACTGAGCACAAACCGAGGGTGCCAATAGCTACACCATCAGCCACACATCTACAACCCCAAATAAACACAGCCGTTTTTGGCCTTGACATCATTCGTTTCATTACAGAAAAAGCTAAAGAGTTAAAACTAGCAGACAATGGATGCAGAAAGAGATGCCCGCAACACTGTTGCTGTTTATTCACATGTACACAAATAGGGTCAAACTAGTGATACACTAAGGCAGTCTTTAAAGAGACAGTTCTGTCTGTATAATAATAATCCACACTAAAATGCAGCATGCATACATACAGACACTCCCAAGCTTGTTTTCTTGCTGGCACATTTACATTTATTCATGCTTTTATCCAAAGTGACTTAGAAATAAGAGAGCATTTAATATTTTGTCTAGATGGTTGTGTAGAGGATCTGAATGTGCAGATGGCAGGGGCGAGAGAAGGAGCGGTGCATGGAGAGAGGGATGAGGTGGACGATACTCAGCTACACCTGCAGCTGAAGAGGAAACTGCAGAGAAACCGCACCAGCTTCACCCAAGAGCAGATAGATGCCCTGGAGAAAGGTGTGACTCATAGTCTTTGCTCAGATCATGCTTAATGCAAAAACACCTTTCAAGTCACATTAAGCAACCTGGTGATGTTTTACAAAATAAGTCTAGTTTGTGACCCTGCCTGTGAAAACTAGCTAGTTTTTCACATAAAGCCCTCCTTATAATGGAAATAACATTCTGTGAAACAAAACCTTGATATCTTTAATATTGACTGAGTTGGGTCATGTCAAAGATTGAAATCAGTGTGAAATCAATGACTGAAATCAAACTTTGCTGCTTCTCATTTCATAATAACCCAGGCAGGGTCGTATTTGTCCATTAGTCTTTGTTCTAAAGTGTTTTATTAAAAACTTCATGTATTATCCAGAGTTTGAAAGGACACATTATCCAGATGTCTTTGCTCGAGAAAGACTGGCAGCAAAAATTGATCTTCCAGAGGCTAGAATTCAGGTAATGTTTTCTTATTAAATGTTGTTAGGATTCAATTCGATCGTTTTAAACTGCAGTGCCTTGAAACAATAAATTAACAGACCGCTCTTATGCACTGACCCATATTGCAACTCTGGGTGATTGACAGGTATGGTTCTCCAATCGGAGAGCTAAGTGGAGGAGGGAGGAGAAGCTGAGAAACCAAAAGAGATCAGGAGGCACAAGTTCCTGTTCCCAGACTCATACTCCACTGAGCACTTCCTTCAATTCCCCTGTATATCATCACAACAACAGCTCAGGTATATAGCTTTGTATACTTATTTAACTTAAATCAACCAAATATTTATGGCAGAATTGCAAACATGTGTAAAGTTGTGTTTGATGTTTTATACACTGTTTGGTGTTACTCATACTCCACCTCTCTTTTATTTCTATACTCTTATACACTTTTTATTGCAATAATGTATTTTATATTTTTTTAAGCCATATGTGACCATGTTTGCACTCTTAAAATGGTTGTGTTAAAAAAAAACATTTTGTGTCTAGTTAAGGACAGACATCTCTGTTATTAGTTGTTTAACACATCTTGTGTTGTTATAACACGTGTTGTCCCTTTTATTTTGTTGAACACAAAATCAACACATAATGTGTTAAATAGCATAAAAATTAAGTTAAAAATTAACACATCCTTTCTTAGAGTGTATAAAACCCCATGTTATTGTGATTTACTGTTATCTACAAAAAGATCAAGAACATTGTGTGAAATATAACCTTGATATCTGTATATTGACTGTGTATATTTGGCCATGCCAAAGATTGAAATCAATGTTTAAATCAATGATTAAAATCAAACTTTGATGCTCCTAATCTCAATATTAGATCATGAGACTTTAGCCTGAATTTCACATACAGGGTCACATATTAAAGCTGCTTTGCTACATTGCAAAATTGGTATATAAAAAATTCTGAACTGAATTAAATTGAATTCTGTTTTCTCCTACAGGGTCAATGCACAGTCGAAGTGATTCCTCTCTCTCAGGCTATGGCTCCCTGTCAGTCTTCTCCAGTATGCAGGTAATTCACTTAAACCTTCTTAAAAACTATAATATAGAAAAAAAGTCAAGTGCCTATCTATACTTAAAATCTTTATAATCTGTATAATGCACTAATCAAGATGCAATATTAGAAACTACTTTTTTAATATATAATAATAATAATAATAACAATATTATAATTATCATAACCATAAGCATGATAATCATTTATTATTATTATTATTATTATTATTATTATTATCATCATATTAATTATTATTTTCATATTAATTTTATAATACTTATTATTGTTGTTATATTAATAATAATATCATTATATTAATAATACATGCATTGTTAACATAAACTAATTATTAATAATTAATACATTCTTTTGTAAGTACAGTCAACTACTGTTTCTAAAACACACACACACACACACACACACACACACACACACACACACACACACACACACACACACACACACACACACACACACACACACACAAATTTTTCTTCTATTATAGCAGATGCATGATAACATTTGCTTTTGTGGTAATTAAAAAAGATGCACTCTTGAAGACAACACAGCTTCCACATTTTTGTCTCCTTAAAGAATGCAGAACAGCAAGCCTTTAAAACAGTAAATAATGCAGACAGAAAATCTACTACATGCACATATTATGCAACTGGAAGGTATAGGCAGGGCTTTAAGGTCAATAATAATAGCCTAATAGCTCCCTCTGCTGGTTGCTATTAGGATAGATTCAGCTTGCTCTTGTTTCTAAAAATAAACTTACAGCAAGCTGACAGTTCAACAGATCAGTTTCATTTTATAATCCCCACCCTTAAACAGAAAGATAGACCAGTATCATCCTCAGTGACTTCTTGAGTGAAGTAATGCCTTATTTTCATCACATCTTGACACGACACACCCTATACTGTACTGGACTATGGCACATCAACATCATAAAAACCACAACATAATCTTTTACACCAGTGTGGGTTATTTCTTGCATAATGATAATGGTAAACTCACACACACAAAAAACATCAGCTGACTTGTTTGTATTATTTAGTTGATTTGATAAATAAAAAAATTAATCTGTATTCTTTCTACTCTCCTGTTTTCTAGTCTTTGTCTTCTCAGTCCACCCCGACTTACTCCTGCATGTTGCCCCCTTCTCCCTCTGCCCTACCCCCTCTTTCTCGTAAATTTGAATCCTCATCCTACACCTCTCCCCATCTCCCGCCGCCTCCCACGGCCAGCGCAAACACAGGTGAGTGCAGTTAACACAACACACTCCATCCTCACATTGCATAACAATGCTGTAATCCCACCCCCAAAATAGTTAGGTGCATGAGAAATGTCTGTCAATGTGTATTTGGTTTCCTTTTGTGTTACAAATAAGTCTTGTATAAAACAAATATGAAACTCCTGTTTCTTTAGGCTTCTTTCCTGGTGTTTCTACAGCGGGACAGACTGCAGTTCAGGGCAGTGACCAGGAACTGGGACAAGGTCTGAGTCAGTACTGGACGAGACTGCAGTAAACAGCACATCATTTATCAGACTAAAACCAGCAGAGCTTCATACTGAGCATTTAATACAAAACATTCCCAACACACAAGACAATCATGTGTATTAAAATTAATTTACACATCAGAGAAGCAGTGTACGCTATAAACCTGTCAAATAAAGACCTCACAAAATGGTAGGGCTCCACCGTTTTAGGCAACAGCACAAACTAGTCTGGTTATAGATATCAAAGATGACCGATTCAGATCCGGTCTGATAAAGACAGCATTGTTTGACACCCTGCCTTTTGTATTCCAAATAGTAGTTGATTCGTGTGCAACTTAAAAGCAAACTGCTCGCATAGGGATTTAAACTGCATCTGTAGATATCAGACATTGATAGTTTTAAATATGCTGGTATGGTATGACACAAATCTGTTTCAGTTCATCAAGGAATAAATCAGCCATATATAATGCTGATATGAAACAACCAATGACAATCAAGCTTGACACTGTGCTAAGACAATCAATCAAATGCACAAAATAGCTTATAAGATTCAAAACTAAACTAAATGTAGCCAATGACAATCAAATAAGTTATTGCATCAAGTGTATGACGGATCAAGTGTAATATATTAAAGTTAAGCTGATGATTTATTACTGTAAATTGTTAAATGGACATTACTGTGATTTTGATTATAACTCCGTTAATATTCATGTTTTTCTGTCATGACCTTGAATTTCACTGTAGTATTGTATGTTTGAATATGTGTGCATATGAAACCGAATGACAGGGAGAGAGAGAGTGATGTTATTGTATTTATCATTAGAACTGTGAACATTTTAGTGTCAAACCTTTTGTGGAATAACTAAAAATTGAAATAAAAAATATGACAGCATGCACTGGTGTGTGTTTGTATGCCTCCCCAAAAAAACTCATCTACCCTTTATCTGTCTAATTCCCTTTTATCCTGTTCTCTAGAGTAGTTATAGTGCATTGGTTCACTGGCTGTCGTTTGGGTTGTGTTTACTTGTTACTGTCACTGAACAGTAGCATTTCCTGCCTGTGTGCTGGTGGATTTCCTGTTTTTGTTACTTACATTACCACACCCATTTAAAAATAATGTCCTGACGAAGTTATTCTCACGGGGCTCGAATACAGAGACAGAATATTATGTGGGTTAGAAATTATTACAGGAGCTAAGAATAACACATCCCATTACATTTACAAGACATTTATGGATTTGGCAGATGCTTTTTATATGAAGCGAATTAAAAACCCAAGTATTTTTTAAATCAGAATGTTTGTGCACGGGGATCAAACCTATGACCTTTACGTTTCTGACACAATGCTCTGCCCGGTGAACTACACATTCAACCATTAAATCTGCAATCTTAAATGTAGAAAATATTCATATGCTTGAGTATTTCAGCATTGTATATTATAAATTTGCTGCATGCCGTTGAAATTTCTTAGGAAGCTGGAATGAATACACTAAGAGGTCTGACTCATTTTCAAGATTTATCTTCCAGATTTCCCGTGTTGTATACTTGATGAGTTTGATTAAAGCAAATGTAAACAATCTGTAGAGACAAAGAGGCCAATGCACGCAGAGGTCACTGCAATAGTCACGTCTCTCCAATTCTCATAAGGCCACCAATCCCCAATCACAGCATGCTTTATCTAGTCTGTGTGAACATGAGAGCCCCTCCCGCAAACTCATCGGTCCATCTGTACTCCTCCCTCTATCTGTTCATCTCTCACCCTTTCTGGACACACATTAATGGCCTTTGCATCTCAAGTGGATAAACATATCCTCATTTTCTCATGCAATATTCTTTGGACCAGAACAATGCAAAAGATACACAGTTTGGATATCATGTTACCACTTTATGTCTGCATGCAAGCCTCACATGTAGAAAAAAATAAAGGAAATAGACAGATACAATTCTACCACGAAGGCAATGCTACAGGGCCTGATGAAGCATCAATAAACAAAGATTTTAGTAAAAACTGAAATACTTCCAGCATGAAAAAGACACAAAATACTTCAGAGAGTAGTCATGTTAAACTTTGCACCACACAGAGTCCACCAAACTTGTGTGTGTGTGTGCTTCTCTGAGAGTTCTTTGCTGGTTTCCTGTCACAGAGGAAGTGCCTCACCCAGCTGTGTTGCTCCCTATTGGCTCACGGTCTGGAGAACAGTGATTTTAGGCCGATAGGGTGGCCGGGCGAGGGATAGATAGAAGGAGTGCAGAGCGACGAGAAGGAGAAGCGGCCAGGACAGGTCAGAGGGTAGACAGGAAGAAGAGAGCGCACAGCTAAATAAAGACAGACAACATGAAGAGAGCAAGTGAAGGAGGGTGCAGATCTGAGAGCATTTCTTCTGTGCTAAAGAGGAAATAACTCTGAGGTAAGACATGAGAGAGCAGAAGGAGCTTCGCAGAAGAAACAAGGTAGAGAATGAAATGTAGTTGCACTGATAAAGGTGAAAGTCAGGGTCTGGATTGCTACTCAGCTTATGTTTGGTAACTACAGATTTTATTGTATTTCTGTCTGTTATATAGATTTTATGTACATTCATGATGATCGTAGCCTTTAAAATAATTGGGATGTTCTGTAACCTTTATTCTGTTCTATTGCACTTACTAATTTCTCAGCTATTCTCCCATTTTACTTGTGTTCATGAGATTTATGTCTAAATTATTTGAGTTCTTAGCATAATAAAAAAAAGTTTTTTATTCTATAGGAATGACATACCAATTTTCATGTAAACTACTCCATCACACAACGTTTTATTGTCACTATAAGATCCTTTGACTTCATCTCTCTCTCTGCCTCTCCCAATCCTTGTACCAGTGTCTGGTTTAGAGATGACGCTGGACGGGGTTTGGGGGCGGCTGAGGGAAGGCAAATGCTCTTCAATGCTCTTTTTATTATTATTTTAATGTTATTTGTATTAATTCACCCGTTATTTGTACTTGTCACCAATATCTGTCTCCTCTTATTGAGAGAAAAACTTGATTTTTGTAATAAAAAAATAAATCTTTCTGGTGAAATCAAGTGTTTTTATTGTTTCACGTAATGTACATACAGTTGTTTTATTTGAAGTGTGAGTTTTATCGTTATATGTTTAACCTGCTAGAACAAGTGTTTGTCATCCTGTTTGGACATGAAACTTTCAACACTTTGGAAAATGGCCTCGTCCTATTTGACTCCTCAGTGACATGCGCACTACGTCCATCAATCCGTAATCGGGAGGTCAGAGAGAGTAGAGGCGGTAGTAGTGTAGTGAAACCGGTAAGGACGTGTTTATCAGTATCGACACAGGCTTACAGTGATTGTTATTTTTTCGATATGAATCACCACTACAGACTTGATTTGATTCACTGTGAGAATTTGAGCCACGTTTTACTTGAAAATAACATCAGGCACAACTGACACGAACTATCACTAAGTTAAGTATCACAGTCAGTTCTGCCGCTGCTGCTTCGTCGCGTGTGAAAGTATTCACTGTGTTGTTTTGTTTGCTTCGTTGTTATTTTGTTTGAGTTTTAATAACAGCGATCTCTGCAGTGCATCGTTGCGTTGTTTCGTTTCGTTTAAAAAACATCGCGACGATTTCAGCTGATTTCTTCGGACGTCGATACTGACTGACCAGGTATGGCAATAACAAGCTTTATCCTTTCTATTGCAGGTGTTCTTGGTTTGCAAAAGATCGCTTGTTCAATCAAATAGTATTATAGTTTATTTAGTTGTTCAGGACAATTTATGTCCGGTAACGAATTCGCGTCTGAATTGTAGGAATGGAGGAAGCAGCAATAATGAGCTCAGGTATTCAACCTCCCAAGTTACCAAATTTGATGAAAACTTTCAAATGTGCTTTTCTTTAAATGTTGAATCACGAGTTGAATGCTACAAACGTGTAGTCTTTTTAGTCTACGCCAACATGATAAAATACTGTATAGTAATTTATTATAGTAAACTGTAGTAAAGTTTTTGGATACTTTAGTGCCTTTGAACTTCACCAGATACGTTTTTGTAACACACATTAAAGTATACTGCAGTTTTTACGGTAGTATTCCTTAAAATTCATATAGGCACCTAGCCTAAACAGTCTACTTCTCTAATGCTAGTACTTTAAATTAAGAACCCCACAGATAACGAAGAGAAAACCACAGAGTTACATTTCTGGTGTGTATTTGACAGATGAAGAGCACACATGTGTTTATTGTATAAAAACAAGCTCTGAGCTGCTCACTGGATGACATCACCTCATTTACTTTTCACATTTTACGTCATGGCTAAGGTAATAAAGGAAGACTGGATGAGGGTGGCTCCACAATTGTGAAATCCAGAAGTAAATGCCTAGGGATTTCCCGGACAGGGTTTAGCTTAATCCAGGACTAGGCCTAGGTTATATTAGGACATTTAAAAAGTTTTTACAAACATACCTTACAACAAAAACAATACGGGTGTACATCTCTTGAGACAAAACAATGGCACTGACCTATTTAAAGTTATTTCAGTGCTAGTTGTTTTCACTTAAGATAGTTCAAACATGCATTTTAGTATGGGACTAGACTTAAAGAATAAGAATAAAATTCTGTCATTATTTTCTCACTCTCATGTTGTTACAAACCTGTACAAATTTGTTCTTATAAACATGAAGGAAGATATTTTGAGGAATGTTTGTAATCAAACCGATCATGAGCCCTGTTCACTTCCATAGTAGGAAAATAATACGAAGTGAATGGGGCTCATGAACATTCCTCAAAATATCTTCATCCGTGTTCACCAGAATAAATAAATTTATATATTGTAACAACATGAGAGTGAATATATGATGAGAGAATTTTTTTATTTTTGGGTGAACTATATCTTTAAACCCTGTCCTGGGAAACTGCCCCATAAGGTTTTGTTGCTACTTAATGAGTTAATGTGTAATATGAATTTATCATATATATACATTTTTAAGTTGCAGCCAGTGAGTATTTATAAATCTACACACAAAAGAGAAAATTACTTTAGTAATATAAATGAATACAGTAAGGTACTTTTTTAATATTAAAATTAACATTTATTATGAAGCCTCTAGGGGGGTGATAAAAGCACATGCATGCCAAGAAAGCAGGTTACAGTCATAATGAAACAAGCCACAATATTTGCTCTTATGACATTGAGAGTGTACTTTCTACTCTATAATGATATAATAAGTTTTTCTTTTATGCCCAAGTTGTAAAACTGCCCTATTTAATCCATAACAATTGCACGATTGGAATTTGCATGGCCTGGTGAGTTGAGGAAATACTTTCAATAATATTGTAAGAGAAGAGAGTGTTTCATAAGTTTTGTCACATCACTTTTGAAGCCATAATTTTATCATGTGATTTACAGGTAAAATAAAAATCATGGACTATTTTACATTATTATAGCTTTATAAACATGTAAATACGTGGTTGGAGTGAGACTTTTTGGCACAGCTATTTCAATAACATTTATTTCTATAAAATTAGCACCTTTAAAAATATAATTAGAAAACCAGTTTGTTTGTTTTTAAATCAGTGCTGAGCCTGAGATTGTCATCATTTTTGAGATGTTTGTGTGTGTGCATTTGTTTTGTTACACTTGAAACGCTACTATAAATGACGCACATGAATTGACTGAAGTAACCTGACTGGAACTTCCAGCTCTTCATTTGTGAGAGAAATAGATTACAATGTAGTTATACTTTCACTTCCTTACTTTCCTCACGATCATATAGATTTCTTTTATATTTGTTTATTTATATACATAAACTTTTAAAAACAGTTTTTCAGTGAAGACCAAAAATAAGGACTGCATTTGATGAGGATTTGAGGTCCTACAGCTTAGTTTAATTGAACATTCTGGACTCATTGGTATTTAGTACTGTTGTGTATTAAAAAACCTTTTCAACTTTAAAATAGTTTTAAGTTATCAGTCATCTCTCTATCTTAGAAATGTCAGATTTGACGGTCAGACCTGCTTCCCCGACTCCCTCCATTTCTCTCCCGGAGATAAAAGCAGAGACGCGGTTGGTGCTGAAATCTTTCCTGCGTCAGTCTCTCTCTATTCCTCCTGGAGAGAGACCCGGACGGATAGGAGGAGGATATAAAGACCCAAACAAATACAGGTGACACAAGGAATGAAAAATGATGCAGATTGCAGAATTGAAACACTGCGTATAATTACAACTCAAACATTTTGCAAATACCACAAACCTTTCAGTTCCTAGAAGTTGATCTAGATGATGATGTAAAATGTGTCATGAAAATAATGGCTGTGTATTATGAAATAAGGGCTTATTTACAGGATTTTTTCTTATAGATGTGGCTAATTCCTGAAAAATGCTTTAAATCAGAATTGGTTGTGTTGTAATTTAAAGGGGTCATGACATATTTTTTTAAATGATTTTATGTTCTCTAGGGTGTATTTGTTAGGTTTTTTTTTTTTTTTGCTGAAAAACATACACATTTAAGTAATTTATTAACTTTTTCCACCCTGCTCCATCCTCTAATTGAAACAGTCTGATTTGTGTGTTTCCCCATTAAGAGCGTTCAGCCTGGCTCGGTGTCCCGCCCACCTCTCTGATTGACAGCCTACATGCTTGCAGCTACTAGGCAGTTTCAGTAGAAATACAGCTTCTCGGACAGTCTTTTTAAGCAAGTTTTGCGTGTTTATTCATGTGACGGACATCCAAACAATCTCAAAAACACAGCGATAAAAAATTACCACTAAATTAAGCATATAAGTGTATCACTAGCGAACACAGACATATTGTTCTCAGCTAGTGTGTACAAACACCACAATGTTTTACTCTTTTAAACTTGTAGGTGAAACGATAGGTGTGTAGGAAAAATTGTCCCACAACACTGTCAAATTCAAAATATTAATAATTAAATCCCGCACACCATCAATCCTTGATAAAAATTTATTGACACATGCACCACGTAACTAACTAATTTGAACAGAGAATTGCATCCTAACTAATTCACTTATTGCCAGCATTTATGAGCACAGATTATCACTACAAAACCATCGTCTTTCTAACACATATGCTCTCTTGTATATTGTGTTTTCAGATCTCCCGCTTCCATCTTGTGCAATGTAATTCAAAACTCACAAATATACTTGTTGCAAAATAGTATTAAAATGAAATGCGATACTTACAGTTTGTTGGATTCTTGTTTACTTCAAAACAATAGGCACATAGGTCAACAATAAACAGTACATTTCTTTCTGACGTCGGAATAATTCAGAAGCCCTGCAGAGATGCTCGTTTTTCACAGCCTGTATTACATCGCAGTCTTATTGTTATTACAACCTTATAATGATTGTAAACAACTACTCCTTCAGATCCCTTAGAGTCGTTGCTCTGACTGAATTGCAGTCACTGAACGCCAGTGGGCGGAGCCAACAAAATGATGATGTGCTGTGTCTTTCTCTGGGGCAGAGAAAGGAAGGCTGCAGACCTGGAGCTGGCAGGTCATATGAAAATTAATATATCTATATGTACTTCACAAGTCATGCGTTTCCGGAAAACGATGGCATAAATGCTTTCGTTATTGATCAGGAGGGCGTTTTAAACTATGAAACTTGCAGGATATATTATTGATATCAAGACTTGTTAAATGTTAGTAGATAAAGGTAAAATTGATTCCTTAATGTCATGACCCCTTTAAGAAAGTACATTATTATTAAATGAAATTCCAGACTTTAAAAACATGTTCTGATCATGTAACTTCATTTATTTTACCTTGATTGTTTACAATAATGGAACCAAACATGATGAAAATAAAGAACTAAAGTAAAGCCATTGCTTACTAAGGGATTAGGGCTAGTTTACTCTATTCAGGAACTTGAAAGATTTTAACATAATAATAGATGTCCACTAGCCCAATTTTTTGAGTTTTGACTCAAAAACACAAAAAATTAATCATGACAGTCATTTCAATGATGACAGTGAGTGAACTGTGCCTTTATATCATATACTGTATGAGGAGGCCAATTAAAAGTACTCTCCTTAACACGCTTTCTTTTTTAGTGCCTCGCTAAATGAGAAGGGAAAGAAAGATACGCTGGGATGGGACTCTTTGGATGAGGAGATCAGTGCTGCTGAGGAGAAAAAACATGGTCTCAAGAATTTTATTAAAAAAAGACTGAGACCCCGTCCATCTATGATTCGCCATGCTAAGAAAGATGGCACTGCTGACCAGATTCAAAACAACAGTCTGGATAGAAAGTTTCAGTCGAAACAATCAGACAAAGCGTCCTCGAATGGAGCTCGCACTTTGCCGAAGAAATTAGAGGTAAGAACAAGAAGAACTGAGATTATTGTGGCTGTAGAAAGTCAAAATCCTCATTGAACGTAGATAAAGGGGTTCAAAACATGTAAACTGTTTAATTTCCTTAGGAAGAGAATATGCAAGTTTCCTCTGCGTCTGAAGAGGAAGGCGAAAGAAAAGCAATGGACAAACAGAAGAAAAAGAAGAAACTAAAAATTCCTAATATACTCAAAAAAGTGTCGTTCAAAAAAGAGGACAATCGTCCGCAGCGCCCAGACTCGCTCCCTATAAAACAAGGTGCACGTTTTCCAGAACCTGGAGAACCAACTCTTTCACCCAGTGAGTGTCAGACATAAGTGATTTTTTTTACTTTTTTAAAAAACAAGACCTAGTATAATGTTTTCTGTAAAGTTTATATTTTGTTTTAAATGAATAGTTGATCCAAAAATTCTGTCATCATTTACTCACTCTTATGTTGCAAATTTGTATAAATGTCTATGTTCTGATTAACACAAATGAAGATATTTTGAGAAATGTTTATAACCAAACTGATCAGCGGCCACCTGGACTTCTAAACTATGGAACCAAAGGGGCCTCGGATCGGTTTGGTTGCAAACAATCATCAGAACAAAAAAAAAATGATACAGGTTTGTAACAACATGAGGGTAAGTGATGACAGAATTGTCATTTTTGGGTGAACTATCCCTTTAATACATTCTTATTCTGCCTATATAGGTTTGTACACACATTTTATGTAATATATGGACTTGGCATTAAATATGATATAATGTGTCTTATCTCAAGCACATCCTCCTGAATTTTATGATGGAGTGGCAAACACCCTGGACAAAATCGCACAGAAACACAGCACAAAAAAGAAATCTCCTGTTAGGCCAGAGCCAGCGTCAACTACATCCAAAGAAGGTAAATGTGCGTTTTAGTTGTACTCCAGATACAAAGCAAAGTTATGACTTGCATTTATGACCCTGGACCACAAAACCTCTGTCTTAAGTCGCATGGGTATATTTGTAGCAATAGCCAACAATACATTGGGTCAAAAAAAATTCATGACAAAAATCATTAGGATATCAAGTAAAGATCATGTTCCATAAAGATATTTAGTAAATTTCCAACTGTAAATATATAAAATATCATTATGACTAAAGGCAATTTTCTCAATATTTAGGTTTTTTGCACCCTCAGATTCCAGATATTCAAACATTTGTATGTCGGCCAAATATTTTCCTATCCTAACAAACCATGGATCAATAAAAGCTTATTTATTCAGCTTTCGGAAGATGTATAAATCTCAATTTTAAACAAAATTTACCCTTATGACTGATTTGGTGGTCCAGGCTCAAATATGTTTTGTCTCTAAAAGTGTAGGGCACATGTTTAGTAGGGTATGCAAGTATGTTGCAGTCAAATACTAAACAGAATTCAGTGCTTTAACAAAAGCTTATTTTGTCTATGTATTTCTTTGATGATTATTTCAGTTTTCCTTTTTATTTACAGATAAAGAGGCAGTGGTTCAACAGCTAGTTCAGATATTGACATCAGAGGGAGATGCTATGAATGATAAGGTAATGCCTGATGTAAAAAACAAAAACAAACGGTCTTCAATAAATCTTTTGTTTTTTAATACAACCTTACAGAGTACGCTTGGCTACAAATTTTGTATTAATATTTTATATAATAGACAATATTTAATAAATAACAATTAAGTGATTTTGACTGTTTATGAACACGTTTCCTTGTTTTTGTGTATCATTGTTTCTCATTGTTATCTGTTGTTAATTACTGTTGATTGCATTTAGATAAATGCAAACCCGTTCCTTCGATCTACCCTCACTCGCCTCTCCTACGCATCCTTTGCCAAACTCCTTGACACGTACGCCAGTGAGAGCGAAGAATCACCCCTTCCTGCCACAGGAAGTCCTACGCTGCGCCGCATCGCCATAACCATGGAAGCGTCTCGACGGGTCGTCACGGCAACGGGAGTTCAGCGTTTGACGGGGTTTGCTGAACGCTACATGGAGAGTTTTGCACCCTGGGTGAAGAGTCACGGAGGATGGGTAAGCAGGTTTTACCTTACAGCAAATAGACACTTTTACAGCTCAAGTGATCAAATACCCAGCGCGCGCATTTAGGCAACAGAAGTGGTGTTATATATGTATATATGTATCTGGTTTTATTTTTGGTCATCTGCTAACGTCTTCTATCCACTCCACTATAGTACACAGATCTGGTAGCTGTGATTTTAAAAAGTTGACTTAATCAGCTTTTTCAAACAACTTTCTCTGTCTGTGTTGCTTCACTGCTGATTCTTGCCACTCGTGCCGTTGCCAAAATGCGTGCACATATGCTGCCACGTCATCATTTTGTACAAACAGTAAAAGGGTCTATAGGATCAGGGATATCCTGAGTTTGTGGCTTTGTAAGTGCTCTTATTTTCCTCCAGAAGGTGGCAGATTTGTGTCAAGTAAGCTGTTTTTTTTGCTCCACAGGAAAATGTTGTTAATTTGGAGGAGAACTCAGAGTACGATTGACTTTGGTCACTGACTTAGGACTTTTTTAATATGAACTCTGGATCATGTAGCACAGCCTCTATGAGGAAAAGAAGAACTGAACATCCAAGTGAAGAAGTGACACTACTGAATATGAAGTTTTTTTCGTGCTGATGTATTTATTCTTTTATTTTTTTCTCTGTTTTAAGTTTTTATTGTGGAGTTTTATACAAAAATACACACTGACAAACATCTGTTGTTGTTGTTGTTTTATTCATTTTTTTTCTCATAAACAGACATTTACTGTAGTATTACAAACTGGTTTAGTGAAATCACTAGTTTAATACGTATCTCTAAACATTTAAACACGGATCACCTCGTAGATTTTTTCCCCCTTTAAAGGAGACTTGCTTTGATCATCACAAAAAGTTATAAGGGTATTTACCATAGAGTGCAATAATACTAAGATTTACTTTCTCTGCCTACAGTGTACATTCATCCTATATTCATTCAATCATTCTTTCATTTTTATTTTCTAAGAACAATTGAATTTAGCCTTTAATTTTTCTGAGGTTCAATTGAACAATTTTTTTTGTAAGTGCAACACTGTAATTTATGCATATCATGTCCAGTATTTCTAATATGGAAGTTTTTCAGTCCGATTAAGCATTCGTTAAAAATTCAGAATTGTGGTGCAGAGCCCCTGGCATGATGAGGCATAGGAAATGTCAGTCCATGTATTTTTCTGCTCGTAAGATTTGGCAGTACATCAGCATGGAAAACACCAAAGCCAGAATCTGGAGAGAGAAAATGTAGTTTGGGGTTACATCTCAGCAAGCTTGAAGTACAAACTAACAATAATTGCTGTCACAGCTGCACACAGGGTTACCTGCACGATTCCAATGCAGATTCCAAACCCAAGCACTGAGGTGATGTTAGCCAGCAGCCAATTTTTTGCCTTTTCATAACATGGCTATAATGCAGAAAATCAATAATAAGTAAGGTATAATGCACATTGTTTGTTCTGATGACTTTAAACAGAAACAGGACGGTGTGTGGTGCATAAGCTGACCCTACTGTTCTCTCACCTCTTCCCATCGATGGCATGGTTCAGGACTGTCCCTGCAGCAGGATTCAGGAAGTTTTCCATTGGAGGTCTTATTGTGCCAGTCGGTGTGGTTGCTCACTCCACAGCACTTGAACTGAACAGAAACCATGATTCACATTTAAGAATCTCAGCCATGCTTTGTGACCCTTTTTAAATCGAACTTACGATTTTTTGCATGTTGTCCCAAGAATTTTTCAGCCCTTCTTTTTTTGAATAGTCTTTCATTCCCTCTCTCAGGTCATCTTTAGCTTTCATGTCCAGCTAAATGGACAAAACAGAGGGAAAGAGGGGCGGATAAACAGGAAGTAGAAGGCAAAGCGATTTCCTGAAAGGAAAGGCCAAAGTATTTGTTGATCTTAGATGTTAAGCTCTCACCTCTTCATGATAGATGCACAAAATCAGAATGAGAGTCACTTCAATCAAGACTAGGAATAAGAGGATCACAAAAAACTGCAAGAAAGTAAAAAAAACGTATGAGTATGGTTGCGATATAATACTCATAATACTTAAAAATTCAACCCATAGTTGTGTAAAATAAGGACAAACACAACCGCTAGTTTATTATAATCAACCTAGAAAATGTCCATATTTGGCCAGAGGTGTAAAGTAGGCTACTTAAGTATTTTTACTTTACTCAAGTGAAGTTTTTCAAGTATATGCTTATTATCAAAAAAGTTTTCTTTGGCAAACTTTTACTTGCATTCTGATGCATAATGTTGTAACTTTTACTTGACTGCATTCATAAAAACTAGTTTTATTTTTACCTTTATTACTTAAATACATTAAAATCTAGTAAAAGTATCTATGTATACTTTTATTTTATATAAACTTTTGCTTGAGTAAAAGTACTTAATAGATTTTTAGTGTTAAAAGATATTACATGTAACATGTAGTGGAGTAAAACGTATGATATTATGCTTCAAAATGTACTAAAAAAAACACCCTGATAAAGACAGGTAAAGATACAGTAAAATACTTTACACCTCTGTATTTTCTCCAAACCTGGGTTAAAGGGAAACACCAGTGTTTTTCAATATTACTATGTTCTTACCTCAACTTAGACAAATGAATACATACCTGTCTTTTTTCAATGCGTGCACTTAATCTTTGTACAGCGTGTTGTGAATGTGTTTGCATTTAGCGTAGCCCCATTCATTTCTTAGGATCCAAACAGGAGGAAGAGCACTTAGTTTGTAGCACTTTGACCTCAGCCCGCAGTAATATCATCACTCCTGACCACTCCCCCTCTCGTTCAAACTTCTTTCAATATTAGAGTTCGAAGTGCTGCAAACTAAGTGCTTTACTGCCATACAATATAGCTCTCATTTTTTATCCACTTTCTGTATGTTTTATTTTGTGCCACCATACTTACTCGTGTAACTACTCATGTAACAGTCTTTAAATAAGGAAAACATGGAAGTGTTTGGTGGTTTTAAATTCATTGCAGTTTGGATCCTAAGGAATGAATGGGACTAGGCTAAATGCTAACACATTCACGATGCGCTGTACAAAGATGCATTGAAAAAAGACAGGTATGTATTAATTTGTCTAAGTTGAGGAAAGAACATGGTAAAATATTGAAAAACAGTGGTGTTTGCCTTTAAAGAAATAATTTTTTTTTTTTTTTTTGAGTGCAGAAGTTTATTATACATAAAAAAATATATCTTTAATGACCAAGTTTGCAAATCGATTCTGTTTTAGTGACATCAGAAAGGATTCAGATATCTTACCGTCATCAATAGACATCTCTGTTCTTTCAGAGCACCAAGACATCCAAGAAACCCTGTTACCATGGTGACACCCCCAGCAACAAGCAATAGATTGGCAGCAGAAAGCGAAGGGAAGGACAGCGGTAAAGATGAAAACTCTGACTGCGTGAATGCAAGCCACACCCCAACGCCAAATAAGCCACACCCTCCCAACTGCACAAACAAGCACAGGTACAACAAATCAGCATACAGCAAACTCATATAAATGCCTATGTTAATTGTCTTTTTAGACATTCTGCTCAGTGAAAGTGACATAAACCTGTTTGTCTCTCTTTCACTGAAGATACAAGAACATATCTGTCAGAATGTTTAAAAACTATTCACACTTTTGCATATTCAAACTCTAAACAGCCACAAGTCACTGTGAATGTTCATTGTATGGCAAAGGGCAACATTAGCCTATTCCATGAATGAAATAAAGCCATACAGTTTGGAATGACAAATGGGTGATTAAATAATGTCAGATTTTTCATGTTTAGGTGAACTATCGCTTTTAAACTTATGAGAGATTAACTGAATATGAACCGGCTGATGAATTTAAGAATAGTACTAACCCAAAAGATGAGGTTGAAGATAAACATGAGATACTTCACACAGCAAAGGCAACCTCTTGACGCAGACATCTGCATTAAACAGAAACAGCAGGGATAGGGTCATCAAAAGTTTGTGTTTGTGTGTGTGTGTGTGTGTGTGTGTGTGTACTTTTTTTACAGATATCTTTGAGATTTAATTGAGTGAGGACAAAGAGAGACATTTTTGCCAGTCCTCACTTTTTGGCACATTTAAATGGCTGTTTATGGTTCGTTGTGATAGTTGGGATTAGGGTAAGGGCAACTTTCACACTGTTACTCAGAAGGGAAGTGCAGTTTCCAGGCAGGAAGAAACCACCCTTGTGTTGAACTGTTGATAGCACTAACTCTGAAGTTAACTCTAAACATAATGGACGTGCCATGTTTGTAAAATACCGTAATTTTAACCAAATTACAGTTCATGTATTTAATTCAGTGGTCATGTCTATGTAATAACAACCATCAATGACCAGAAGACATCTTAATTTTATTGGTGGTTATTCTCTCTTTGTTTTCCACAGAATGTGGTTTACATTTGCCCACTGAATTTATTATGGGGCAAATATGTAAATATTTAAGCCCCCTCCAAGTTGGGCAGCACATGTATTATATGATTTCATCGGTATGCCAGTAATAGATCTGTAAATTGGGAACATATGTTATGTGTTAATTAAATATGAGATCACTTTAAAACTTAATCCTACCTATACACTAGAGAAACAAAAACACGGTGACACTTTTCTTGTCAATATAAACACTTCAAAAGTAAATAAGAGTAAAATCCAGAATGTATCAATGACATTACAAATGGTTGGTTTTAACTAGTTTCAAACAAATGTCTTATCTAAATGTCCTGTACAAATAAACATATTAAACCACAAAGTCTTATTATATTGACAGATATTGACAGTGCTTTTTACCTGAAATAAAATGATAAATGTGATTTCAGTTTATAAAACACACAAATGCCTACATTTAGTTAAGCAAAACTTTACATAAAACAATAATGAAAGAAATGTACTTTACCTTTAGATGTAGGCTTGCAGAGATATAGTTGAGCTTTCACTTTGTCCTAAATCCAAAAGTTCTTGTATTGTCTTTTTGTTGTTTTGTGCTGATGACGTTCATGAGATCTTTTTTAGTTGGTTCATAGGCTTTTCCTGCTCTAGTTCTGACTGTTGATCGCATAAAATGCAACTATAAAAGCTTCAAAGAAGTACTAAACAAAAAGTTTTAGTCCTGCAGTTTGTTGGGATACGAAATTCTTTCGTACACTTTTTTCTTTGAGTTTTTTTATCCTTTAAGGCGTTTGTCACCAGAATTCCTCTTGTTATCCCAAAAGTTCTTATTTTAAAGTGAACAAGTATTTGTTTGCTTATTAGTGTATTTCTGTTCCCTAGGTCTAAATGGCTTTCTTGATTTTCCTTGGCTTTCTGTCTGCCCTTCTATCAGTTATTTTCCTCCACTCTGGTTCCAAATAACTTCCAGATGTAGCTTTCAGCCCTCCTCTCTCTCTCTCTTCCCCTCCTCCTGCCGGTCTCTGGAGAATCCATTCTTTTCCAAGACCCTCCTCCTCTTGTTAAATCTTTCCCCCTCTCTCCTTACTCTCTTTTTCTTGGTTGTGTCTAAACAATCCTGATGGATGTTAATAATAAACTGGACAGCAGATTTCTGTTAAAAGCTTTGCAGTGATCTGGGGTTTTCTATCTATTATTCAGATCTTCAGTCTAGTTTAAACACACATGCACACCTCTTGTTGTAACTCTTAATTCATTTTTCTGTCACAAACACATTTAAAATGCATAGTCTTAAGGTAAATGAGACGGGGCGGTTTTGGATAAATTTGACTCCTATATTTAAAAACTTAAAAAACAGTAACTTCAACCAATGCAGTTTGACTGCGATTGAAAACAAGACATTTATAATTAGAGGAAACAATAGGAATGTTGTAAAAAGCGCCATCTGCTGGTCATGTACTCAAGTTAGTTAGATAACAACATACAGTACTTTTATACAGTTAATGGAGACATTAAAGGGATAGTTCACCCAAAAATGAAAATTCTGTCATCATTTTTCTCATCCTCATGTTGTTGTAAAACTGTATGAATATCTTTTTTCTGATGAACACAAAAGAAGGTATTTTGATAAATGATGGTAAGCACCCAGTTGACAGTACCCATTGAATTCCATATTATTTATTTTTTCCATATCATTTATCAAAATGTCTTCTTTTGTGTTTATTAGAAAAAAGAAATCCATGCTGGTTTACAACATGAGGATGAGACATTTATGACAGAATTTTTATTTTTGAGTGAACTATCCCTTTAAATTAGCATATTACATCAAAGTTTAATGCCCATGCAATTTCTTGGAAAACATTATAAGTTTTTTTTAAAAATTATACGGTCTTGGTTCATTTATTAAGGTTTTATAAAGCCTAAATAATCTTGTATAATAGCCAACTCCTTAAAAATAATAATAAATACATTTAAATACACTTATGGCACTTAAAAAGGTTCCATATAGGCTATGATTACGAGCAAGTGAACCACTTTGTTTGTTTTTAGAGTGTTTAATAGAAAACCAGCTTCATTGATTTAGTATTAACTCTTTGTATTTTACCAGGAGTTAGTAATAACTCACTTTACCAAAATGTTTGACATTAAAATGTACATTTTGTTTATTTTGCAAAAAATACTCTTTTAGAAATCGTTCATCTAAATGGATAATTTGAGAAGACTGTTATTAGAGTGAAAAATGAACTTTGTACAATGTAGACCAATTCCAAAGAGTAAGAGGCACATACCCTTTTGCAAAAATAAAATATAACAACAATAAAAACCACCACAATAGTAAAAAAAAAGATTCATTCAATGATTAAAATGGGAATTTCTGAAGCCACCAAATGTCTTTGTATATACAGTAGTTTTTTTTTTATAACTTTGTACTTGTTTATCACACAATTGCCAGTCAGATAAAGTAAGAATATTAGACGGCTGTTGTGAGACAAAATGCTTCTCCACTTAAAATCTTCTCCTCAGAGGCCGGTTTCTCTTGATTGTTTCCCTCTGTAATCTTGTCCTCATCCTCATCTATGTAAAGCAGAGGTTCTTGCTCCTCCCATTTCTTAGCCTCTTTTGTTCCTTCTCCACCCACTCCACCGTTAGATGTGTCATCGGTTTCGAAGGGGACAAATGTGCTGAGCACCACATCTTCTCCATCCCTGTTTCCATTGGCAGACTCCGGAGCACCCTGTACCTCTCCATCACACTCCACTCTCTCTCCAGCCTCCAAATGCACAGGCCCCGCCCACGCATCCTTCTCCACCCCTTTTTTCTTGTTGGAATTTTTATTTTGTCCATTCATGTACCCAGGGCCGAACTTTCCCGAGGTATTTTTTTTCTTTCGACATAGGATGAACAGTAGCAAGCACACAAATAGCACACAGACGATACTCACACACACTATGGTTATAAAACCTTGTGTGTGATAGAACGGTATAGCGTCACTTGCATATCCAACAACGGTGGTACCTGTACAATTGGTGGAGGTTAAGTCCTCTCCAGACGTTGAGTGAATCAGATTAGGAGCACCAGGAATTGGCTGTGATGTTAAGGTTAGAGTTGTAGTTGTAGAGATCGATGTGGTAACATAAGCAGATGTGGTGGTTTCCACAGCCTTGGATGTGATGGATGTACTGGACTCAGTCCGGTCTCTGGTTGGTTGAAAAGTGATAGCTTCTGGTGATTCAGTAGTCACGGCATCTGTTGTTGCGGTCGTCTCATGTTTGTGATCTACAGTAGGCAAACTAGTCAGGTCAGCAGTAGTGATGCCACCTGTGGTTTCGTGAAGACTCGTGGTTGGCAAAGAAGTTGTCGAATCAGTCACACTGATGGTGGTTGTTTCCACCGCCATGGTTGTTTGTTCTTCAGTTGTTCTTTCAAAAACAGATGATGGTGTTGTTTGTTCTGTCACGATAACATTTTGCACAGTAGTCCAAGCTGTTGATTTATCAAGATTCGTGCTCATTTGATAACTCTGTGTGGATTCTGAATGAACCTGATTTGGTTCTGTTGGTAGTGCTGTGACAATCATTGTAGGTGGAAACGTAATGATGCTTTCAGTCCTTAATGTTTCTTTCACAGTCTCAGTAATCGATAATGCGCTGGTGGCATCTGTGCCCGTCCTATCTGTCTCTTGTGCCTGAATGGACACGAAACAAAGTCCAAGAACAAGAGACAGCAGGACATTGCTGAAAATTTGCCTCAGGATGTGCATGCTGGCTAAATAGTCACTTGGGAGACAGTCAAGAAGGTTTTCACAAATGTCTTGCAAGGTATTTGTTAATAATAAAAATGCTCAGGTGAGCAAATATTGTCTTTTATTTTGGATAAAATGTGAGATTATATAAAAACTCTTAGGAGAAATTTATCGTCAAAAGCTCTTATGTAACAGGTTCATATTGCACACTTAGCGTTCTGCTGGGGTAATCGTTCATGTATCTGGGCCGGAAAGGTTTGCACAGCTTTTTTGTTCCTCTTTTCGTCTATTCTCTCTTTCAGTGTAACATGGCTGATTTCAGCCTTGGCCAAATTACCATGCGGCAAACTTAAAAAGACACAAGCAGAACAAAAATATGTTAGATACTCGATTAGCACTCTCATTTGTTCAAATTATCCATATTAGTTTGTTTTAGTGAAGCTGCATTACATTTCATGAATAAGTACATAAATGATTCAGCTTGGCGGTAGCTGATTTATCACAGCACATTATTTTACATCATATTTCATCATTTTTTAATTAAGAGCACGTTAGAACAACCTCTCTATAGTAATAAATGCACATTATTACAGTTAAAATCTACAAAATAATGTTTGCCAGAATGAGATTTAAGTAGTAGTTTAGTATTTACATTTCTCTCTGAGCAGTGCATAACCTTTACTCTTCTTTTGTGTGGTCTACCTGTCATTAAGCATCTTAAAATACTAAACCCACAGGACTACCTCAGTTCATTTTTTGTGTTTGGTCTCTTGATGAATATGCGAGGCAGCACTTACCTTCATATCTCTGAAGAAACTCACTGCTATAACTCCGACCACCAAGACCAAACTTCACATGTGAAACCTTAACGTACGCAAAAAGAAGCAAACACCTATATCCTGTTCATTTCTGTTCTCCTCACTCCTGCATGCTCTCTTTTATTTCTCCTCCCTCTGACCGTCTTGTCGTATCACTGACAGCATCTGTATGAGAGGGGCTGGTACTGAAAGATTAGTAAAGTTGCAGAAATGCAAAGTGCTTCATGATATTCTGTTAAACGTTTATCTTGGTTTTAGGGCTGAAGTGGAAAAAGAGAAGCTAGGCTGTAATGGGAAGCTCTGTCAAGGCTGTGTGGGTTTTTTCACTGACACTTTAGTTCGTTTTAGACTCTATGCACGCACAAGTTTAGCATCATGTATTTATGTGTTTGTATGTGTGTGTGAGTAATGCGGTATGGGTTTGTTTGTTGGGTGGAGGTACTTGTGTTGGGTACATAGAGAAGTGTGATAGTTTGTCTTAAACACTTCTTATAATCAACTTTGATATATATGTTACCATCTCAGTTGAAGCTTAACCTTTAAAACTGAAAATATCTCTCACAGGAGTTTTTATACCATTATTGCAACTTCACACAGAAAAGTTTCATTTTAGCAGAAGGCACAATGTTTTTTGTAAAGTCCCTCTGTGGGACTTTAGCAGAAAACAGCAGACTTATGAAAAGTATCAATTCCTTTTTCAGGACACCTTTTTTGACATATTTTTCTTTTTTTTATCAAGAAACAAGTCTCATCAGTAACACCCTATATGAAATTTTCTTCACACGATTTCATAATGAATCTATATCTTTTATTTCTGTATACAATACAATATAATGTTTACCAGTACCTATACACTCTAAAAAAACAAACGGTGCTATATAGCACCAAAACTGTTGCTTTGGATCGTAATCATAGAAGAACCATTTTTAGTGCCATATAGCACCGGTGAAGCACCTGTGTAGAACCATATAGGGGCCATATAGCACCACTATAGCACCACATTTGGTTCTACATAGCACTATATGGTTCTACACAGGTGCTTCACTGGTGCTTCACCGGTGCTATATGGCACTAAAAATGGTTCTTCTATGATTACGAGCAAAGAACCACTTTTGGTGCTATATAGCACCGTTTGTTTTTAGAGTGTATATAAGACAACACTGGAAGATTTACAAAAAGATTTTATTGGCGGTGATCAATCCTAGAATATTTTTTGGGTAAGTCACCACTAGAAAAGACTAAACCAGAAGCTGCAAGTGTGAAGTCAGAATAAAATGTTCAAATAATGGACACAGGGGATATATCATAAAAATCTGACTTTTTCCATATTTAGGTGCTATAATTGGGTTCCCAGTGCTTCTATCAACCTAGAAAATGTAAAAATATCAACCCAGTAACTTATTTGTGGTGAACAACTCTGCAACCATGTGAAAAATAGGTCATTCAAATCTGACTCCCCTTATGATGTTAGAAGGGGATGATCCTGCCCTTTAATCTGCACTATCCAACCAAGGCACTGCCATTTAGTGCAGAGATCAGCTCATTTGCATTTTAAAGGACACCCCCAAAAACGGCAAATTTTTGCTCACACCTACAAAGTGTCAAATTTAACATGCTATAATTAATTATCTATGCTATTTTGAGCTAAAACCTCTCATGCATACTCTGGGGACACCAAAGATTTATTTGACATCTTTATCAAGTGTTGTGAAATGTCCCCTTTAAAAAATAAACTTTTGCATCTAAAGAGTTCATGTTAGTAACTCAAAGGTAAATACTGGTACCAAATAGTTTAGACTTCATACTAATTGTTCAGAGGTACATATTGGTACCAACGACTTCATATTAGTATCTCAAATGTACACTCTAAAAAAATTGGTGCTAAATAGCACTAAAAGCTTGTAATCATAGGGGGACCATTTTTAGTGCTATATAGCATCTATAAAAACCAATGAAGAACCATTCGGGGGTGATATAGCACCACTATAGCACCAGATATGGTTCTGTACTACATATTGTTACCAGAAGCTTCACATTTGTTGTTCAAAGAGTTTATATTAGTATCTCAAAGGTACATATTGGTACCAAAGACTTCATATTAGTTGTTTAGAGGCACATATTGACACCAAAGAGTTTATATTGGTATCTCAAAGCTACATATTGTTACCAAATGTATATATATCTGTACACAACTAGACAATTTTTGGCAGGTTAGAAAGCCAGAAACGTTATAGAGGATGTTCCTTTAAACATTGCAGTTTAATGTAATAAATAAGTAGAAAACAAATATCAAAATTAAAAAGAAATGCATACAAACTAATTTGTAAGCTCAAGAAAGGAATCTTTTAAAATGTACATGTTCCTATGCTAAAGTGATGGAGTAAAATTATGTGGTATAAATGGAGCTCCCCACTCTTTCCTATAAAGATCAGGGGAAACCCTGTTAAGCTTTCTTCGGTCGGGCGACTTTTCAGTTTTTCTCATTTCTTAATGTTATCCACCCAACTGAATCAACTAACTCATCATCACTTTCCAATATACTTTATACTTTCTTCTCAGTTTGTGAATTGTCCTCAGACAACCAAAAGTGTAAGATCAAGCCAGCAGATCTTACTATGTTACTATCAGAATTATTTTCTTACATAAAGGGTCGGTTTCCCAGACAGGGTTTAGATTAATCCAGGACTAGGCCTTAGTTATATTATTACAGTTATTATTACATATTATTAAGTAGTTTTTACAAATAAACCTTACAAAAACAAAATTGGTGTGCATCTTAAGACAAAACAGTGGCACTGATATATGTTCAGATATGTCAGTACAAGATGTTTTTAAAGAGACAATCCACTTTTTTTGGAAATCTGCTAATTTTCCACTTCTCATAGAGTTAAACATTTGATTTTTTTACCTTTTTGGAATCCATTCAATTGATCTCCGAGTCTGATATTACGCACTGCCTAAAAAATAGACCCCTGCTATTGAAAGTTATCAAGGGGACTTTCGGGCAATGCGTAATATCATTGCGCCTCCTGCAGCCATGTTACGGCAGCAAAGTCCTTGATTATTACGCCAGAATAAGAGTATAGTTCCTAGCCATATCTGACTAAAAAATCGTAACTTTTAATTTTCTGTCGGTCTAAGTTAATGATGTAACTACAGAAGAGTCAAGTTTTAAATAGGAAAAATATCGAAACTCTTTGGTTATTTTTTAGCGCAATGCTAATGGTCTAATAAGATTCAATGGATTATGCTAAGCTATGCTAAAAGTGCTAGCCCCAGACCGATCAGCTGAATGGATTGCAAAATGGTAAGAATCAAATGTTTAACTCTAGGGGAGCTGAAAAATGAGCATATTTTCAAAAAAAAGTGGGATGTCCCTTTAAATGAAGACAGCTCAAGCATGCATTTTAGTCTGGGACTAGGATAAGCCCTGTCCAGGAAACCGCCCTTAACTGTCCATCAACGTGTTTATATATACAGGCTGATTCCTGGAGGTAGAACTGTCTAAACTCTATTCTCCAGCAGTCTTTCAATGTCTTTCTGTCCTCTCCTCCTTAATTCTTCTATTTGCGTACCAAAACTCTGTTAAATCATCCACAGTCACTCTTGGCTGAATCCACAACTCGTTCTCGTTCTGATTCTGTTCCTGTTTTTTCCTCTTGATCCTCTCCTCCCTCTTTCTTCCCCTCTCCTTCCTGTCTGCCTCCAACGTTGATCCGTTGACATACCAGAATTCCACTCTCTCCTGTACTGATGTTTTTGGATCGGCCCACAGGCTCTCCCTCTCCCCCGGTCCACCTTTTTCCACCTGCCTTCTTCCACTAATCGTCATCCTTTTTTTTACAACCGAAATACGGACCCACAGGAAAATGCTTATTCCTAGGAATATCGTAGCAGTGATGGCCAACGTCCACAGTGTAATAAAGCACACCAGTTTTGATTGCAATTGAGTTTGTTTTGAGTTTGTGTCGAAACATTTAGGCCAAAGTCTGTGATTTGTGTCAGTTTTAATTGATGTGACATTTATGTCTGTTACAACTTCAGCTACGATGGAGCTGTTGTTGATATCTGGGGTGTCACTGGGTGTGTCTAAGGTAACTAGTGTCCTATTTTCTCTTCCTGTGTGCGCTGTAGAGTTTGTGACTATATATTGTGTTGTAGATTCATTTACCCCACTGTCCTCTGTGCTGGACTGTCCCGTCCAGCGTCCACCACTTTTCATTTCATTGACAGGTGTTACGCTGTGATTTTCAGCTGTTTCTGTAAAATTTAGGGTATGCAAGGTTGTGGTCATGGGTACGTCTGAGTTTTGAGAAGTTATAAAGTTGCTGTCTATTGTTGGTGTTGCAGAAGTTGTATCTGTTGTGTTGTAATGTTCCTCTCTGTGTGTTTGAACTGTATGATCAGTCATGAGGCCGTCACTTCCAGTTGTGCCTTGTGTTGTTGACTCCTTGTTCGAATTAGCAAATGCTGCCTGGGTGGAGCTCATTTCGTAATTTTCTTTCATTGTTGCGTTGCTTTCTACAGTCCAGTCTTTCCACGATGCTGTTTGGGCACTGTTGAGCGGTTCTGATGTTGGCTGCTTGTCTGGTGTGGTATCCCAGATGCCTTCAGTCTGTGTTTGAGTAACTGAGCCCAGACTGCTGTGTTCATCATCGTAACCCGTGTCGTGTGCACTTGACCGTCTTCCTGTTTCATTTTTGTCGTCCTTTTGTGGTGTCAGCCTTGCAAAGTAAAATGAAACGGTTGTATCTGTTACACTTGTGTCTGTTTGAAACATAACCGTATTTCTTTCACCATCTGTTGTATTTGCAGTATCCATGAAGTCATTCTGAGATTGATGCATAGGTACTGTTTCCTCTGTGGAGGTCGCTTTCAGAGTTGAACTTGCATGTGTTTGTGCTTCACCAGCCAAATCTGTTGTTATTATTGTGTTGTCCTGTGATGTCGTGACCGGTGGGGACAAAGCTGTTGTATGCATGCTTGTTTTTGTGGTTGCTCCAGTGATTTTTATGACTTCAGTATTGTTCTCCTGGGTGTCTGCAGTTGGTGTGTTGTAATTGAGAGATGAGGCTATGAGGAAGTGTGTAAGCCACACTGTGATGGACACTAAAGTCATCTGCATTATGACTTCTGTAAAAGACAAAATGAGGGACTACATGAGAGACCGTATGACCAAATTTAAATGATGTTCAAGTTTATATACAAATGTATAAAGCTTAATTGTTGTCTAACACTACTGGGGAAAAACAATAGATTAGTTGACTCATTCATTTATTCATTCAAAAAATACAAGGTTAGAAAAAAATCATCTTTTTCGTATTCTACTTCTGTCAATACTATAACAGTGAGTTATATAATAAAGAGTAAATCCTATAACAGTGTAGTTTTACACATAATTCAATTGATTTACACACCATTTAATTGACTTACACATGATTTCATTGATTTACATCACAACCACTGAAAATTAACCATGGTATGACAACAGTTAAAACCAAAAACATAGTTACTAATAGTTAAACCACAAAACATGGTTAATTTTCGTAAGGGTCACTCGACTGATCTAGCAGTAATCGTGCAAAATGCGACGTAAAACTATGACACAACCTGTCACATTGTAGCATCTGATTTACCTATATTAAAACTTTAATGAATTAATTTAAAAAAAATGTTTTATCCAACATAGGCGGATGAAAAAAGCCATACCTGATGTTTAGAGCTCATCACGCTGTCTCCTGATTTCCTGTAATCACTATGTTTTTACAGCGGTGCCTTCTGGGATACTTCTCTCATTTAGGCGAAACATAGAACTGACGTAAGGAAGTGACAGTTTGATCGCCATGGCAACGGTGGGATGAGGTGAGAGTTTGAGGGTAAAACAGGATGTGGTTTGGCTGCTCCACCTCTTGCCCCTTCAGAGTCAGAAAAAGAACGGATGATGCAACACATCCTGTTGACTCAAAAAACATCCAGATTTATAATCTACAGAGCGCACTAATGAGAGCACACGCTCGCTACAGTTGGTTTAATCTACTTGATGCAAATGCCACTAGACCTTGATATAGATATGAAAGCTGTGACTGTTCTGCAAATGAGCAGCGCCTTGCGGTACCCTCACAAAATGGCACCAAATCACTCTGCAATTCATTTACATTCACTATTCCTTAAATGTGTCAGATCTCATAATATTCAAAAAACTGAAAAAGATCTTGGTTTGTTTTTGTAGTTGCTTCAGTGATTTGTATTGCTTCAGTATAGTTCCTCTGGGTGTGTGCAGTTGGTGTATTGTAATTGAGAAATGAGGCTACTCCTCCTCTGTGAATTTGTTAAATTCTCATGCTTTCTTAAAAATGACCTGAAACATGTATAAAATACAGACTCAAAGTTTTTCCAATACAAACATTGCTGAGTTACTGTAAGGCACTTCTCAGATTCTCCATTCGAGGGTTCCAACTTGTCATGGAATTTCTGGAATATCATGGAATTTTACATGGACGATTCCAGAAATTGAAAGTTAGGCAATTATATATATATATATATATATATATATATATATTTTGTAACTTAAAATTTTAGTTTCCGTTTCCAGGTCCAGGGCTGATTTCAAGTGAGACACTAATCTAAACAGCCATTTATTGGCATTGTTTACTCCAGTGGTCTCCAACACAGTGCCCGCTGATGCCAAGGCACATTCTATAAATGGCCTCTATTTTAATATTTATTAATTACTTTTTTATATTAGAAAGTAAAACAAAATAACATCAGCAAGTAAAAGAAAAAAGTTTTGAGTAGAATACACTCTAAAAAAAACTTGTAATTATAAGGGAACCATTTTTAGTGTTATATAGCACCTTTAGCACCTAGAAGAACCATATGGGGTGATATAGCACCACTATAGCACCACATATGGTTCTACATAGCACAATATGGTTTTACACAGGTGCTACATGGCACTCAAAAATGGTTCCCCTATGATTACGAGCCAGTGAACCACTTTTAGTGCTATTTAGCACTGTTTGTTTTATATCAAAAGTTTTATCCATTGTGGTAGCCCTTGCTCACAAAAAAGTTGGAGATCCCTGGTTTACTTATTTAAGGCATTTAAGCAAAATTTTTATAAACTCAAAGTGTACACATTATCCAGGCTCACGGTATCCCAGACATAATTCTTGGAAATTCAGCTTTTAGTCAGTGAAAGTCAGAGAATTTGACATTTGGCTTAAAGGTGGGGTACATGATGTTTGTAAAACACTTTGGAAAAGGGAGTCGGGCCGAGTATCGAGAAACACGTGTAGCCAATCAGCAGTAAGGGCCTGGGTAGCGTATGTGTGGGGCGGGTCTATCAAAAGAAGGTCCAGATTCTATTGGGGTTGGGCCGTGTTTGTTTAGGTGATTTCAAATATCAACATTTGCTTTCAGAGATCATGCACTGTCATCTTTACTATTTTTGTATAAACAAGGTTAAATGTGTTGTATGATTTTGATGACTTTGTATATACTGTGAGGGGATAGATCATTTTATACCACAGGGCTGTTGAATGCTTTATTCTGATTGGCTGAGAAATGTTCCATGGGTGTTGATTATTTTTCTGTAAACCACACACCTAACCTGTAAATGTCATAAAAATAGACAGCAGAGCAATATTTTTTGTAACCGTGATATAAGCAAAATAATTGACTCCAGTCCTTTTAAATATTTGAAATTAATGCACACCCGTGATTTAACTCCGCTTCCCGACTGTCAGGAATAGCAAGGCAAGAACCCAGGCGCAGACGGATTTATACAAAAAACACAGATGACTTTTATTAATAACACAAAAAAAAGAGAAAAACAAAAAACCCACGAGGGGGCAAAACTAGTGATGTTACATTTGAAGCGAGGCTTCGGAGCTTGTGTCGAGCAAAAGTGGGCGTGCCAGATGAAGCTTTGATTCGAAGCTTGTGTTGTTAACGTTGAAATCACGTGACCAATGACAATCGAAGCTTCACTTTCCGCTTCGCTTTGCGTGTCAGAAGGTTCGAACCCTAGAGGTTTTTTATGAGTTATTTGCCTTATTCACATTTTGGTCCCACATAATACTGTATATATAGTATCGTATTGACTTATACTTGTGTGCGCGTCTGTTATTACGCCTGTGAACATTATTCTATACAATACAGCAGGGTTCCTCAAATCTTACCCTGGAGGTCCGGAGCACTATACAGAGTTTTGCTCCAACCCTAATCATCTGTGATTTTCTAGATCATGAAGACCTTGATTAGCTTGCGCAGGTGTGTTTGATCAAGGTTGGAACTAAACTCTGCAGGGCTCTGGACCTCCAGGGTAAGATTTGGAGAAGGGGGCAATACAGTATTGAATCATATGAATATTAACTCCTACTAGAATTTATTGCCACACTTCAATCAGTAAATACATTTATTATATTGACCATTCACAGACATTTTGTCTAAGCTTTATTTGTACACATAATATTAATATTCATCTGAATTTCATCAGCTTGTTGCTTCATTGACGGAGCTTTTTCCAGAAGCAACTACTATATGTTTTATTAACCAAAAGATGGCGCTGTTTTCGACACCCTCGTTGAGGCTTCGAATCATGGTTCGAAACAGTAAGAGAAGTATCGGTGCTTCATTTCCCCATCACTAGGCAAAACATCACAAATACTAGATAACAAAACACTGACTAAAGTAGAACGACTCTACAAACAGACTCTGCAAAATTACAAAAAACTACACAGGCTTTTTTCAGGACACGATACTCACAGTGGAGACAAACGCACAAGCAAAGAACATCAAACACAACGACTTTAAATAGGGACAAAATAAATTACATACACCTGGAAATCATTAAAATAAGGGATCGGGGAAAAAGTGACGAGACCCGGGAAATGCGTGGTTAGAATAAACCGATTCTAAAACCACGCATCTCCCACATAAAACATGGTACTGCCAGGACCCTGTCACAAAGACTAGATATAATTCAAGATATGATTCTGAAAGGATCCTGACACCGACGTGCCACATTACCACCTTGGGTGTGCATTATTTTCTGATAATTCAGTGGTCGTTGTCAATTATTCCTTATGTGAACCACTGCATTAAAACAATGTGTCACAACTCATCATTAAAAATCATGATTGTAATTATCAAGCTGTAAAATAAATAAATTACAGATCTCTGTGAATTTCCGAGTTTACCATTCTGTCTAACATTTTATATTAAATTTTATTCATTGTTCGTTCTTTTTATTTTATATCCATTTTATATTCCAAACATCCATTCTATACTGTCACCCTACCTCATGTTCCTTTTTGTCCCTTCAGTGATACTATAGTTGCTGTGTCCGTGTTTAATGGATGATTGGCTTAGATTAGCTGTTGGAGATAGCCTTAATCTGTCTTAGTCACTGAGACACAGTTTATAATAGAAGAGCTGAGGGTAATTACACAGAGTGCCAGAATACAAATGGCTTTTATATTTAAGTAAACCAGAGAAAGAGAGTGTGAGAGAAAGAATCATTACGGGAAAAAATCTCTTTAGATAATAAGTTATAGATGGACAGTCAAGGTGTCAAAGAGTTACAGGGTGAAGAAGAAATAGAACAGGAATTGCTGTCGAAGAGAGAAGAAGAGAGGGAAGATGATGAGGTGAAAGAGGATAAAGAAGGTATGGCGGTACAGGGAGAACAGGACAGAGAGGAGCAGAGAGATATAGAGGACTGGAATGGATTTATTGCAGGAGAAGAAGATGCTGCTGAAGAGGAGATAGTCCAGGACTGGAAACCAGGAGACCCTGTGACCCCTCAGTATGTCTTAACACTACCAGGATATACAGACGGTGAGGTCACCAAAAGCAATGCAACTTTTTAAGGCCATTTTTAGATCATCTTTTTAAATTACAGTTTACTAATATTAACAAAGATAAAGGCTGATTTTGTTCATTTACATGATTTTATCTTAGTTATGTTTTAGTTGTAAGTATTTATGTGTAAAATTGTCTATAGCATTTTAACCACTCTAACATGTTACCTCACATTTTCCATTATATTGTAATACATTGTGTATTACTACATTTTTTGTTGTGTAATGTGTACAGACTACTTGTGCTGTCCAGAAGACAACATCTACAATATTCGCTTCTCACGTTTCAAAATTAGAGACCTGGAGAGTGGATCAGTCATTCTGGATTTAAAAAGACACTGTCCAACAGGTGTGACAAGTGTGTGCGTTCAAAAAAACATTTTCAGTAGAGGTTATTTGTAATGCAGCTTTTTTCTTTTACTGCTCAGTTTTAAAGTTTCAAACAAATAATGCTTATACCAATGCATTGCCCTCTAGTGGATGTTACATAGAAAAACAATTTTATAACTTCTTAATGTGTCTTTTCTCTCTCACACAGAAATAAAGGATGTCATAGAGCTGGATGCGGGTCGCTTTATTCAGTATCATTTCACTCCTGCTTTTCTAAATCTGAGAGAGATTGGAGCTTTGTATGTATGAATCTAGTTCCCTAAATAAATTAATGGGCTTTAAAGGGATAGTTCACCCAAAAATGAAAATCTATCATCATTTACCTACTCTCATGTTGTTACAAACTGGTCTAAATTTCTTTGTTCTGATGAACCACGAAGAAAGATATTTTGAAGAATGTTCGTCAAACCGTAAGTGCCTACTATGGAAGTGAATGCGACCTACGAGCGGTTTGATTACGAACATTTCTCAAAATATCTTCCTGCGGGTTCATCAGAACAAAGACAATTTATTTTAGGGTGAACTATCCCTTTAAAGACACAATTTGTAAGATATTTGCAGTAAAATATCCAAAAACCACTAGTCCGGTGTTATATATTTTGTCCAGCTGATTACTAACAATATCTATAATGTTTTCAACTACTTGTAAATTATGAGAAAATTGCTGCCCTTAACAGTGACACGGGGCAGTGCAGTCGCCTGTGAATGACGTTAATATCTACGTTACCCTTTTTCACCGCCTTTACTGATGTAAAAACCACATGACAACAGTGTCATGGACAAATGCGGAAGTAATAGCGTCTGTCGGGCCACTTGCTTTTTTATGGTAAGTTTGTTAATCTGAACACTTAATTCTGTGCTGTGTTAACAAATCATTGTATTGGACTAATACTGTAACATCTATGACTAAAAATTTGCGTTTTGAACATTACATGAAACCTTACATAATGAAAAAAAAACGATGTCATCAAACAAAACATTTATTAAACTTGATTACTTTACCTCATGTGTAACATGATCTCTTGTTCCCGTCTGATTGATGGCCATCAGCGTTAGACAACAAATCCCATCAGTCCATGCTGCTTCAGAGCATCATTAATCTACGTCATTGTTATTGATTTGATCTGGCGCCATCTAGCGGCGCGGATAATACAAATTGCATTTTCAATCCCATATATTAACTGTTTACCAAATGTAATCCTGCCTTTAAAAACCCAGCTAAAGTCTTTATTTGTGTGTGTTTTTTTTACATAAAATCATCCTATAATGTAAATAACATAGAACATTATTTGAACATATAACATTGATATCTTTAAGGCAATAGTTCCGCCAAATATGAAAATGACCACGATTTACACACCCTGAAGCCATACATATGTCCATCATTTTTCAGACAAACGCACTTTCAGTTATTATAGAAAATGTCACAGCTTTTCCAAGCTTTATAACAGTTAGAACAGGGTCCACTTTCTTCAAGTCCAAAGAATGTGTATCCATCCTTCACAAAAGTAATCCACACAGCTCAATGGGATAAATACAGGCCTTCTAAAGGTATTCAATGTGATTTGTTAAGAAAAATATTTACATTATACATACAATATATCTCATAAACTTCACACACAGGGTCACATATTATGATGGCTATAAGACACTGCATTTTTACTCAAGTTATAATTTCAATTTCAACTTTTGTCATCATGTACCTGCCACATATCTGCAATATGTTTGTACACTGTAAAAAATAAAAGTTCAACTTTTGACACTTTTTTCTGAGTTAACTTATTTTTTTTTATTAAGTTAACTCAATTTTAAGGCAACCAAGAAACTTACTTTTTTAAAGGGACACTTCACCCATTTGCATAAAGCTTTGTATAGATAGAACCCCAGTCATGTTTTTGAATGGTCATGCATCATTTTCTCAGTTGTCGCTGAGATAGGAGAAATACAAAGTTCAGTGTTGCACTTCCTTCTTTCAATGATGTAAAAATCATCATTTTGCATCATTGAAAGAAGGAAGTGCAATGCCTTTGTTGAGGGAGTGAGACTACAAACACCCCTTTTCTCTGTCAAATAGGCACCAAATTCTAGATGTATTTTACATTTCGACTGCAAATATGACGCACTTTCAATAAAGATTAATGTTTCTACGGGTGAAATGCTCCTTTAAGGTGAACCAACAAATCTTTATTTACATTGTTTATGCACATAGACAAAGAGGAATGTTTTTTCTCACTCACTTTCTTCTCTCTTCCAACCAGGTTGGAGTTTACAGTGGGTGGTAAAGCAGTAAACAAATTTCGACTGATTGAGCGCCATTACTTCAGGGATCTTCTGCTAAAGACATTTGACTTTGAAATCGGTTTTTGTATTCCACACAGCAGAAACACCTGCGAACACATTTACTGCTTACCAGACCTGGATTCACACACAGGTGAGTTACACTCCTTCATGCATGGTCACATTAATGATGTCTGCCTTCAACAAATTCATGATAAATAGTGTATGAGTTGACACTTGCTTGTGTATGTTTATCAGTGTACAATACCTGATCTCTTATGTTCATTTCAGTTGCAGAGATGATCACTCACCCCTTCGAGACCCGGTCAGACAGCTTTTACTTTGCCAACAACACGCTGATCATGCATCATAAAGCAGAGTACTCTTTCAACCAAGGGCTGGAGCTCTAAACACATCAGAGTATCAATCATATTATTGCAAAAGTAAACAGATCATATCAACTTACTATATGGTTATTGTTATATTTTTGGTTTCACAAGTTCACCATCAATTCCCGTCTCAGTCCAGAGTCACAGCTCGAGCTTCCAGATAAATAAAACATCTTGAGGATCCATAACAGGCCTTTAATGTTTCTCTTTCTCTATTATCCTGTTCTGTGGCTCATAAACATCCTCTCTATTTTTATCACAAAACAATGCCCATGACCCTTTCCTCTTATCAGGGGGTCTTACAATTGACATAAACACAGTTACAAAGGAAAATATGTTGTATTATTATTTTATAATTGAATGGTATATAGCTTTTCCTTTCACTGACCCTACTGATCCTTTGTTATTATTTATTTACTTTGTTATTATTTATTTTCCTGCTATTATAGAGATACTCATTAGTCTATCTGTCTGTTTGCATATTTGTCTCCTTTACCATCGAATGCTGTTAAAAGATGTTTTAAACTTACATTTCTTGGTTTAAGTTTGAAAAAAGTAGGTTGTTTATGTGAACTGAATAAAAACGGAGGACTTCAAGTTGTTGTCATTCCTGTGTTCACACTTCTTCTTCTTGGCCATTTTTAGCTGCCATAGGTTTCTAAAAGAGTAAACAGTGATCAGTCAAAAGGTCACACACACAGTCATAAGGGTCACACATTTAGACGGATGTTTAAATCTCCCACTGAGAGATTGAGAGAGAGAGAGCGAGAGAGAGAGATGCAGGAAATTGTATTGATTAAACCAACACCCAGCCTCATGGGAAGTAATCTGAAACGTTAATGCATGGAACAACATGGCTGCATGGATGAAGAATACTTCAAATGTTCTGTTACCTTTTTGTTTTTTCTGCATAGATTTGATTTTTAAATTAATTTAATTAAACACTGTTCCTACATATGTTTCGTGGATGTCAATATTTAATAAGCATGGCCACAGTTTTTACAATCTGTGCTGCACTTCTCTGTGTTGTGAATGCGGGACCTGTGGTTTTGCCGGACCAATATGCACGAGGAGTGGTAAGAATTTTAAATCTCTGTAAAATAGAAATGAAAAGTGTACAATATTTTCTATTATATGGTTAAAATATGTTTTAAAATATGTATTAAAAGTCTACAAGATACAGCAATTGTTCATCATATTTATATATATATATATATATATATATATATATATATATACATATATATATATATATTTAAAGAGAGAGAGAGAGTAGTGCTCCTTTTTTCTTGGTATTAAAGTGTGTGCATGTGTGTGTAGGACTGGTTAGTTCGATACGGATATTTGCCATCTCCAGAATCTCTTGGTCGACTTCAGACCAAGGAGAGCATTGAAGAATCTGTCCGTAAAATGCAGCGTTTTGCTGGTATTGAAGAGACTGGGAAACTAGGTAATTATCCCCAAACTCATTATTTACTTTAACAGTTTCTGTTTACTCAGATAAAATGCATATAACCTTTCTGAAAGCAGTATGTCATGATATTTCTGCATGTTTACTTTTGTTGCACTTTAGATCAACCCACACTTGAGTTGATGGCCAGACCTCGATGTTCTCTGCCGGACTTCTCTAAAAATCTGTATAAGGGAAAGACAAGAGATAGAGGAAACCTGGGGAGATACACTCTGACAGGACTTAGATGGGATAAGACTGACATCACCTGGAGGTTTGAGCTTTACGTTTACAACAATATGTGACACAGTCTGTAAAATCCATGCTAAAGTCTCAAAATCTGATATTTGGAGCATCAAAGTTTGATTACAATGATTAATTTTGATCTACATATATGTTATTTTTCACAGAATGTATAACATTGTGATTAATGTTCTCCAGAATATTCCTGTACAGTAATTTCCCATCCCTTGCTTCTTTTCCTCAGCATACACAATTTTCCCTCCCCTTCCATTTCTCCTAATCTAAAGCCAGGGCTGGTTAGGCTCATTATGACCTACGCCCTCAAAGTATGGAGTGATGTCACACCGTTGCGTTTCCAAAGCATCAACCCTTCATCTTATGGCCCATCACCACAGATAGACATCAACGTTACCTTTTCCAGTGGCTACCATGAAGATGGATATGCTTTTGATGGCAAAGGTGGCACACTAGCACATGCATTTTTCCCAGGAAAGGAAGACATTGCAGGTGATGCGCACTTTGATGATGAAGAGAGCTGGACCTATGGAGGTAAATAAAAATCCATGTTGTTTGCATTTTGTTTCTACATGCCTAGATGTTTGTCATAAATTGAGAGAGAGAGAGAGAGAGAGAGAGAGAGAGCGAGAGAGAGAGAGATTCTAAACATACTTTTTTTCTACAGACTGGAGCAGCAACTCAGATTTGTTTACAGTTGCAGTGCATGAGTTTGGTCATGCTTTAGGTCTGTTGCACTCCTCCTCCAAAGACTCCATCATGAAGCCTTATTATTATGGTCCTGTGGGGGACATGCATAGCTATAAGTTATCCCCTGATGACATAATGGGAATACAGACCCTCTATGGTAAGTGCTTAATCTTGTGTACATGAGATAATGCCTATATAAACATGTCTAAAAAGTGTGATGTCTCCTTTGTCTACAATTCAGGAAAAAGCGAGGATTTCAATCCTTTTCCTTCTGTTCCTACACACACAACCAATATACCACACTTTTCAACCACACTTCCACATCCTACCCGGTAAGTAACATTATAATGGTAACATTTTAAACAACGCTATGTCTCTAATGCTTTTTTTACCAGCTCAAAGCCATCTGCTGATCGCTGTCAAGGAGGTTTTGATGCTATTGCTAACATTAGACAAGAGGTTTTCTTCTTCAGAGGTATGGCATTCATTTTGGGCAGAAATTAACTCATATAAACTTATAAAAGGTATTATTTGTGAACTATAAAGTACCAAAAGGATAATGTTAATGGAAATATTAAAGCATTAAAAAGCTGTATTCTGTATTGTTTGACAACCTCTCCCTCATCCATCCAAACTATCAGGTCCACACTTTTGGAGAGTGCTTCAGTCGGGGTCATTAATGTCCATGACTCCAGCTTTGATCCACAACTTTTGGATCGGTTTGCCTCCAGAAATAGACCAAGTTGATGCCGTATACGAGAGAAGAGATGGATATATTGTATTCTTTTCTGGTAAGAGTCAAAACCTAACAGATATCACATATTTACTTTGATCTTTGATTCTAGATCTTTAATGTTGGGGACTACTTTTTCTTTCAGGTAATCAGTACTGGGTATTTAAAAACACAATGTCTCTTCCTGGGTACCCACGACCACTTGCAGAATGGGGTTTACACACATCTTTGGGAGAAGTACCAGAGAGAGTTGATGCAGTATTTAGATGGCCACACAATGGGAAAACCTACCTGTTCAGTGGAGGGGAATACTGGAGGTTTGATGAAACAGGAACAGAGAGGAAGCTAGAGGATGGGTACCCTAAACTGACCTCTGTCTGGGGGATCCCTTCCCATCCTGATGATATCATTGGATTTCTTGATGGTAAGATTTTTTTATTAATGATGTTATTTATTATGATTTTCATCTGTTTTTTACTCTTAAACTAACTTCAAATAATTTTATCTAAATGTCCCACAGGAGAGACATACTTCTTTAAAGGCACAAATTATTGGACGTTAAAAAGAGGAGCACTGGACCAGGAATCTGCATCCCCAAAATCCATAGCTGCTGACTGGATGAAATGTGACATTCTCATTTCACCTCACACACCTGAGATGCCCAAAGAAGATAAAGTCTGCTGTGCTAACAACACAGCGACTACGATTGATGTTTTATCAGTTGGGATGTATTCAAAAATCATAATATTTATTCTGGTTATGTCATTGAATTGCTGATAACAGTTATTATAATCTATTAAAATGAGTAATTGTTTAATGATTCTGATTTTGAAATGAATTTATCTGCTTCTAAAATAAAGTGTATTATTTTCAACAACGTTATCTTTAATTTTTGTTTTCATACAGATTAAATATTAATACAGTAAAGTTTATTCTAGGAAAATATTAACTATCAAATGAAAAATGAACGACTTCATGCGGCACTGCGCAAACGAATCACTATGGCAGCACTTACCGCGATATCGGCTCAAAGCTGCGTTTTCAAATCGCTCTCGCGGTACTTGAATATCATAGGACGATCGAGCTGCGCAGCACCTTATGAAGTCGACCAGGTGACTTGTGGGAAATGTAGTTCACAGTCATTCCCCGAACATTATCGCGAGGCGGTCACAGTGACGTCCATATGAACTATACCTGTTCATTCTAGTCAACGTTGCGCACAACGTTTTATTTAACAGAAGTAGTTGGAGACAGACGCTGCGAAATTTGATTTGGTTTACTTCAGCTGCTTGGTCTTTGGATTGTGACGCTTCTCTTATTGTTCTCGCCCTGAGCGGGAATCACAGAGGTACGTAGCACACACGTTTCAGCTGCAGCTCAATGACTAGCTAGCATGCTGTACTGTGAATTGGTAATGCTAGTTAGCATCCAGGAGAAATTATCGCACTGAAACGACCCAAAATATTGCTATAGAGTTCGACTTTTTAAAGATAAGGTGTTGGTCAGGAGTTGAATCTGTATTACGACATGAACAAAATTAGTGTTAATCAACAGACAATGGTAACGTTAAGTTACAGAGGTAGCATTAGCAGTGAAGGCCTCGGCCTTTTGCTGGTTTGAGAATCAGTGGTCTGATTTTGTGGTCACGATACAGTAGGTCTCAAAACAGCTGCCTAATGTTACATATACAGTGTTGGACAACTTAAGGAGCGTTTAAATCATGCCCTAAAATTATGTTAAACTAGGCGTCTACTTGGTTTTTGAGACCCCTGATAATAAGTTGGTGCGATTTGGCTTGTGATGTGATAGTACAGAACATTTCCATACAGTGTTGACTTTTATTAATGTTTTTACTTTAACAACAGATCATTTTTAGTGTTTGTAAATATCCATTGCACTTAATATGCAGTGTGGCCGTAAAAAATAAGTCTGTTTTATCTCAATCATTACTAAATTATACTGCTTTCATCTCCGTAAGTTAGTCAGATGGTCTCATGGGATATAGAGTAATTCAGGTGATTCCCATTACTTAGCCATTTTAAAGATAAAATGCTGAGTCTGTATGTTACCTAACTATACAGTTTGTTTTAAGACTGCACAATGAGTGGATAAATCCGGTCAAGGATTGCGTTTTTTAACGCTAAGCACTATCAGATTAGTATGTTAAGTTGTTCCTGGTTTTCCTGGGCGCTTGTCAGTCCTGATAAATGCTTTTGTCACTTTATTGTGACGACATCTATAAAGATAAACAACACAAACAAAAACAAGTACAGTTTTATTTCTATAACTTTTAAAATTATTGCCATTGTTTTCGTATTGGTGCACTGTAAACACATTTAAAGAAACCATTTACAGTTGGAATCAAAATTATTCAACCCCCTTGACCTGCAAGACGCTTTATTTCGTAAAACAACATTTTATAAAAAATTTAACAGTGGCATCACAAACTATAAAACATGAAAATTAGCCCTTGATTTACTCACCCTCAAGACATCCGAGATACATACGACCATCATCTTTCAAACTAACATAATTTGAGATATATTAGAAATGCTTTATAACAGTCGAAAACGGGGTTGAGCCCAAAAAAGTGCATCCATGCGTCACAGAAGTAATCCAAACGGCTCCACAAGGTTAATAAAGGCCTTCTGCGGGTAATCAATGCCATTTTATGAGACAAATATCTACATTTAAAACCATATAAACTACAATAACTAGCTTCTGGATGTTTCATAAAGGACAAAAATGTAACTTATTTTTGTTCTAGTATTGATAAATGCAGACAATGCTGTCGTAAATCCCAGCATACACTTCCATACACTTTTATTTATTAATTTAGCAGATGCTTTTTTGCAGAACTATCCAAAAAATGAGGACTGTATTTAAAAATAAATAATTTGTCCATTTTAAGAAGGCCACAACACTAAAAGTGCTCTGAAACTAAGTTGCAATATTAACAACAACAAATGCAGAAGCCCGAAAAAAGATGATATTGAAATCAAAACAGAAGCTTTTTGGCTTTAAGTACAAATATGTTAGCCCCAAGGATATCTCTAAATAAGTGTGCTCCGAAACATTAACATAATGTGCATTTAAAAGACAAAAGCTATTTAAAACCTACAGCCATTGCATGTCTACCAATACGGATTGACAATTAGTATTACATCCTTCTTCATTTCAGCTTCTAATCATATTACACGTTGTAAGGTAAACTAAATGCTATTAGACTTTTTAAAGGGCAAGGAGGCACTCAGTGTGTCCCGTTCTAACTTTTAGATGATGTCTATGCATTAAACAAAGCTGTGCATTTCAGGGCACCTCAGTGGTTCCTTAATAATAAAACCATTAAAATGGTGTTTAATTTGTGACTACAGTTTTGTTTTTACCCTCTCAGGGCAGAGATGTATAACGGTATCGGGCTGACCACACCGAGGGGCAGTGGCACTAATGGCTACGTTCAGAGGAACCTGTCCAGTGTACGTGCGAAAAGGACCAGAGATGAGCGTGGAGGAGAGAGGGACGAGAAGGACAGAGAGAGGCTGGAGAGCCAGCTAAACAGACAGCCGAATGCTGAGATCCTAGAGCACCAGAGGAAGAGGCAGCTGGAGGTGAAATGTGCTGAGCTGCAAGACATGATGGAGGAGCAGGGGTAAGATGAGAGAAAATATATAAAGATTTCACTGCTACTGGATATTATAAGCAGAAATGTCAATTATAAATTATTAAGTGCAATAAATGTTTTACAACCCTGCTGCTGAGTGTTTAAATATGTTTAAGTTGTGAAGGTCACAGTCTATTGATCGGCTAACATTTTAACATCTTTTATACAGAATATAATGCTACTGTGTATTTACTCAGATTATATAGGTAGAGAAGTAAAGCATGTGCCCCAATATTATCAACTCATCTGTATGCCGATCATATGCTGAGCTCAAGCATATGGATGCTTAAGTGTAATAAGAATGCTGAAGGATTGAGGAGATTACAAGAGGGACATTTTCATTGCGTGTTGCAGGTACTCGGCAGAGGAGATCGAGGAGAAGGTCAACACATTTCGTTTGATGTTGCAAGAAAGAGAAGAACCTGCACCTGCAGCAACAGAAAGGGCAGCGTAAGTACTGCTGTGCAGTTTTAGAAATGCATTAAGTTTAAGTAGACCTTAAGGTATTCATGATTATTATTTCCAGGTACCATGTCAAAAGTTTTCCTCATTCTCTTTTATTATCTCTTGTAGTGTAACTGAGACTCATGCTCTGGCGGCTGCTAACCAGCAAAAGAATGACCGCTTGAAAGAGGCGTTCGGCATCAGCTCTGACTATGTTGATGGCTCATCTTTTCATCCTGAACGAAAGGAGCGAGAGAAAGAGAAAAGAGAGCAGGAGAGACTGGAAAGAGAAAAGCAACAGCAGCAGAAATATCAGTGAGTAGATTGAGAGGATATTCTAGCATTGGCATTTTGTAGACATTGTGCTGTTCATGCGAGACTTTGTGTTATAGGATTTTGTGTTACACAACAGGTATCTAATACATTGAGGCTCAGTTGCTCCATCAAATTATAATTTGATCAAGATTATGTGGGTATGTAGATGAAATAATTATTGTTTAACATACTGCATTATTTATTCCTCTGAAAACAAAAATGAATTCTTAAAAGATTAGTCATTTATATTTTCATGGAAATTGGTTCTTGTGGGGATAAACAAGAGGGCAGAAACGTGCCTGTTTTTATATCTTTTTGTTAGGTGGTTAAGTAATGTTATTCTGTCCAAAGATGTTTTGAGAAACTTCATTGAGTTTCATCTTACTGTTGGCACTGTAAAACTGCTCCTGTGATCACTTGAATTTATTCTTTAAATCTATAATTTTTATTATCCTGTTTTTCAATTACAAATTGACAATTACAAATGTTTATTACTTGCACTACTGCCAACAAAGTTATGTTTAACCGGAAAATAAAACTGTCTCTGGGTCCGACTCAATATTAGACTTTTAATAATTAATCTTATTGGGGCGGTTTCCCAGAAAGGGTTTATCCTAGTCCCAGACTAAAAGGCATATTTGAACTGCCTTAAAGAAAAACACCTTGCACTAATATCTTATCATAAACATATATCAGTGCTATTTTGTTGTCTCAAGATGCACAGCAATATAGTTTTAGGTACGGCATGTTTGTAATAACTAATTAAATGTCCTAATATAACTAAGGCCTAGTCCTGGATTAACCTGTCCGGGAAACGGCTCCATTGAGTCTTCCTAAGCAGTGTTCTAGTTAATCTTTATTACTTTGTATTGACTCTTGTCTCTCACTCCTGTCGTTTCTTAGGATAATCAAGTCTGATAATTCAGATTCATCCCCTGATCGAAAAAAGAGCCGGAAGAAGAAAAGGAAGAAAAACAAAAGCAGAGACAGGTCAGCTCGGGACTGTGGAACAGACATGCATGTCAGCGGTTTAAACTAAACAATATTATTAAATAGATTTTTCTCTTACCTCATAGCTCTGAGAGCCCTTCACCCTCCCCTCAACGGGAAAAGAAAAAAGACAAGAAGAAGAAAAAGAAAAGGTTTCATTTAAATTTTTGTTTAATTTTCCTTTGTAGCAATATACTCTTTGTACATGGGGCAGTGGTGAAGCTGTGCCACCTTTTACTGAAAATGTTCTCTATGCAAAGAGGTGTCAAATGATAAAACTAATACACTTTGATATATCTCATGGTATCTGTTATTTAACATGTTAACTTAAAGAAGAAAAAAAGTGTCAATATGACATAAAGGGATAGTAATATAAAAAATTGCTATATATAATAATACAAGTGTAATTTGTGGATAAATTGTGCATGGTGTTATGCATGTCTGATGTGTTTAATGTTTTAATTTATAAATATTTCATGTTATGTAGCAAATCTTTTTTGAAAAACTGTACATAGTGACTAAGATACAAAGCTTGTTTTGTACGTAGAGCATTCTGTGAAAACATAACCTTGATATCTTAAGTATTGACTGGATAAGGCCATGTCAAAGATTGAAATTAAACTTTTATGAGACTCAAGCCTGGATTTCACAGACAGAGCCACAAATATCAGACTGAATTCTCTTTTTAACAACTTAATTAACAAGCACATCTTTGATTTTAGGGAGGAGTCCGTGAAGAGTGACACTGAGAGGTAAGTTATCCTCTGCCGTTAGTGTCAGCGATGTGTTTACGACTGTAATGTTATATATAAATGTTATAATCTTTGTCTCACAGCAGTTCATCAGATGACAAAGAAACCTCCAGAAGAAAAAGGAAACAAAGTGAAAATCAGACACCACCTCCAAATAAGAGCCGCAGGCGTCAGAGTGCCTCCTCCAGCCCAGCTCGCAGGTATTATGGAGCAAACCTTTTGTCAGGTTCTTTAACTCTTTCCCCGCCATTGATCTTGTCAATTAAGAGAAAACATTTGGATGAAAAAAAAAATTCCTGATGAATTTTTATGCTTTTTGCAAAAAAAATTGTATTTTAAAGAAACATACCCATATTTAAGAGTTTATAAGCAGAAAGAAAAATATAATTAGGATAAAAGTGTTTTTGTTTGTTTATTTGAAAGCAGTTTATATATTTTTAGAAGAACATTTTCCTGGAAGGCATTTTGTGAAACTTTTGTAGAAATCACAAAAAAAATGCTGATGGGCAACTTTTCAAAAAATGGCTGGCATGGAATGAGTTAAAAAAATCCCTTAAATAGGTTATTCCTTCTTTTAAAAAATCCACCCTGTCTTAAATGCATCTTTAAATTGTTGAAAATTGCAGAAATAAGTTTATAAAAAAGACTTTTTCAAGATTGTATCATTTGTTATTAAAGTATGTATACTTAATTACTTATATTTGTTGTGGCGCAGAATGTCAGATTCAACACGAAACACCCTAAATGATTAATTACTAAATCACAAACATATATATATATATATATTTTTAATTGACAGTACTAATGACACTTAAAATGTACAACAAAAACGTAATCTTAAAAAGAAAATACAATATGGATGCTTTTTATTTTCAGTCGATCCCCTCAGAGACGGCAGCAGCAGCAGAATAAATCAGACTCTCGTACAGAGGAGGGAAGGAGAGGAAGATCCCCAGACAGAAGGTGGCGTGGCCACAGTGAGGAACATCCAAAAAGGATGGAAGTGAGAGAGGTAAGGTGTTGGTAAGATTTGTCATTGCAGTCCCTCTGCATATGCAATCTGCCTTTATACATATTCATACATATTTTTGCCCGCCCCACTCTTAGAAGTCACCAAGACGCTCAAGAACCCCTGACCACAACAAAAGAGACAAAGACCGAGAACGTGAGCGACAGCAAGAACAAGAAAAATCTCAAAAGAAACGACATGACTCTTCATCTCCATCGTCACCACGAAAACAGCAGAGGAACAGAGGACAACGGAGTGAAGATATTGCGAAACCTCCTCAAACAAGACTGCACGATTCCTCATCTTCATCTCCACCGCGGAAACAACAGCAGCGTGACAAACGACAACCGAGCGAGGAGAGAGAGAAACCCTCTCAAAGGAAAAGACGTGACTCTTCATCTCGATCTCCATCTCCTAAGCCGCCCAGAGACATGAGGCGACGAAGTGAGGATGAGAGGAGAAAACCCATAGGTCAAAAAAGACAAGACTCATCCAAATCACGGTCTCCCTCTCCGCAGAAAAACAGAACGAGAAGAGGACACAGTGGAGAGAAAGAGACAGCAGCTTCTTCGCGCGTTCTCGCAGACCGATCAAGAGAGAGACTGAGGAATAATGATAGAGATACTTTCTCATCTAGTAGAAAGGGCGATCAAGGACGGGAGAGGAACCGATCTGGTGACTCCAGCTCTCCTGCAAAACGTTCACCTTACTCCAATGGAAGACAAAAAGAACAAGATCACGAACGAGAGAAGCAACGTGTAGAACAGCGAGAAAAGGAACGAAGAATGCAGGAGGAGATGCAAAAGGAAGAAGCTAGGAAAAAGGGCAGAGAGAGTGAAAGAGAAAAAGAGAGAAACCGTCATGGTGATGCCAAGATAGATGAGGTGGCCAGAAAGTCGACCTCTAGCAGTCAGCCTGAGGACCGACGAGGTGCCAGAGGAAGTGAGACAGAGAGGGAGGTACAAGAGAGAGAGAAAAAAGACAGGAAAATGGAGGAGGACAGAAGACAAGTAAGAGCTCAGGAGCGGAGTCCTCAGGATAGGGATCATGATCAAAAAAAGGAGAAACGGGTGGAAAAGGAAAAGCCTGGGAAGAAAGAAAAGGCTAAAGCTGTTAGCAGTAGTAGCAGCAGCAGCAGCAACAGTAGTAGTAGTAGTAGCAGCAGCAGCAGCGATAGTGACAGTGACAGCTCCTCATCATCATCCTCGTCCTCCTCATCATCATCTTCATCTTCTGATGATGAGAAAAAGAAAAGTTCAAAAGATAACAGTGGTGCTGGTAAGTCAGTGTCTCATGCTGTCATTGCTCAAGCTATTGCACGTCGAGAAAAGGAGAACAGAGGAAGGGGTGAAGAGAGTGATGAAGCAAGGAGACCACACCCTCCAATACAAAGACAGAACTCACCTCCTGAACCAATGAGAAAAGATGATGATGTAGATAAGCGAAATAGGGACATGGACAGAGACAGGAGGCCTGCCCACTCCCCACCTCCCTCAACAGGAACTCAAAGGAACAGTCAGTTAGAAAAAGACAGGGAGCGTGGAAAAGAGAGGTACACTCCTACTGAAAGCTCTAGCCCACCTCCTTCACCCCCTCAGAGAAGTAGAGAAAGAGGAGCCCAAGGTGGAGGCAGGTACACACCTTCAGAAGAGACATCTCAAATGAAAGAACCCGAAAGGCCAAGAGATAGAGGTAGTGAGCGGTATAGCCCATCAGATCTGGAACGAGAAACCTCACGCTTCTCCCCTGCCAGAGGAAGGGATCGACTGAGTGACCGAAATACAGAGGTCTCACAGGTAAGGGTATCTCGTCCCTCACCGAAGCGTACTCCACCGCGACAGTACCAGGATCTGCCGTGCTCCCGTTCTCCCAGCCCAAGACGAGGAATGAGGAGGCCGCCACGCAACTCATCCCCTCCTCGACAGGACCAGAGCCGTGAACGTTTTAGAGAAAGAGAGAGGGAACGATTTCGACCACGAGCAGAGAATAGAGAACGTTCCAGGGAGAGAAGAACAAGGAGCAGCCGATCCAGAAGTCCTCGTAGACAAAGTCCTTTCTATAGGTTAGAAAAATTATCTGTTTTTGTATATTCCTTTTTGATTGTTTCCCTTTTTAATAGGTTTTTGTACATTATTGGTGCTCCTCTATGTCCCGCTTTTATAAAAACACATACATTTTTACAAAGCTCATTGTTATGAAAAGTGTGGTGTGCTCTGATCAGCTATCCAGTGCATTGTGATTGGCTGAATACCTCAAGCCTGTGATGGAAATGTTACGCCCTTACCATATTTGGATTATCCACAACATGGCGATGGCAACAATACTAAAGCCAGAATTAAAGTTACGCTGCCTTTTTTTTTGCGTATACGTTTGGAAGGTGTTGTGCAAATCTTACAACACAGTGACATAGATATGTGGGGGCTTGTTTAAATGAGCATAAAAGAGCATTAAACGTGAAATTGCATCATATGACCCCTTCAAACAACTTTCTCCATCCAGGTCTCGTCGCTCACCTTCTCCAGTACGTCGCCGCAGAAGTAGTCGATCCTTATCAAGAGAAAGACAAAGGGAGAGGGAGCAGGAAAGGAGGAATCAAGAGAAGCAGCGTGAACAGGACCAAGAACGAGAGAGAGATAGAGAGAGAGAACAGAGAATGAGGGCACCTCCCAAAAATCCTACTCCTCCACGCCGTTCTGCATCATCCTCCTCCTCTTCCAGTTCATCGTCGTCATCCTCACCATCTCCTCAAAGGCCGGTGAGAGATCCGAAGACCACAGATGCAGATAGAGAGAGAACAAGGGAAAGTGATGGACGCACAAGTAACAGGCAACCAGAACGAAACTCCAAACATCCATCCCCCTCTCCTCCTCGTCGTTCTCCCTTCCGTGAACTTCCTGCACGCTCTAGATCACCGAACGGCAACCAGTCACAAAGCAGAGATCCACCAGGTGACCGATTGACAGGCCAGTCCCCATCATCTACCCATGAGAGGCAACAAATTGAGCAGTCAACAAAAGGAAAGAAACCAGTGAATGGGAAACCAGAGGAGCAGAAGAGCAAGAGAAGCAGCTCAAGTTCTTCATCATCATCTTCGTCATCATCTTCCTCTTCTTCATCTTCATCCTCTTCTTCCTCATCCTCATCATCAGACAGCTCTGACTCTGAAGAAGAAAAAGGGTAAGTGCTATAATTTATGAAAAGTATATGCAGTACTAGCATATACATGTTTTTACTTGCTAATGATTGACACACCTATGCCTTTGCTGAAAAAAAGGCTCATTTTCCACTCTCATTCTGGCGTAATAATCAAGAACTTTGCTTCCGTACCATGGCTGCAGCAGGCGCAATGATTATGCAGCTCCTAAAAATAGTCCCCTTGGTAACTTTCAGTAGCATGGGACTATTTCCGGGCACTGTGTAATATCATTGTGCCTGCTGCAGCCATGGTATGGATGCAAAGTCCTTGATTATGATGCTGGAATGAGAATATAGTTCCTAGCCATATATCTGCCTAGAAAATCGCAACTTTTAATTTTTAGTTGGTCTTTGTACACAATGTAACTACAGAAGAGTCAAGTTTTAAATGGGAAAAATATCGAAACTCTTTGGTCATTTTTTGAGCGCAATGCTAATGGTCTAATCAGATTAAATGGATTAGGCTAAGCTATGCTAAAAGTGGTACCGTCAGATCCATATATCGGCTGAATGGATTCCAAAATGGTAAAAATCTAATGTTTAACTCTAGTTGAGCTGGAAAATATCTTTTTTAAGTCGTTGAAGAATCCTTTTGGAATAGGATAATGACACCCTAAGCCAAACTGTGAACTGTATAAAAACTTTCCTACATTGATAGGTTTTTTAATGACTTTGTTTTATCTCGCAGTGGTGACAAAACAAGTAAAAATAAGGATTCTTGCAAGACAACAAAACGCAAAGCTGCCTCGTCGTCGTCATCTTCAGAAAGTGAGCAAGAAAAGAATAAAAGGTATAACTTATTGCCTGACTATTTATTTTGTTTTATTCTGCAACACAGATCTACCACATTAAGCATTTAACACTGTCCATTTATGTACTTTTGAAAGAACTAATTTTATTCAAATTCCACAGTCCACCACGGCCCAAAAGGGTGCCAGCAGATTCACTTCGAGACTCTACGTCACTTAGTTATTCCCCTCCAGCAAGACAACAAAGATCTGCACGATCTCCTCCGCGACGGTCAGTTCAGGACAGATTTGAATTGAAACACTGATCATTTTGATCTCTAATCCAACATTAATCCTTATTTTCTCTGTTTCTGTTCAGCATTACAAGCAGAAGGTCAAGAAGCCGATCTCCAAACACTCGAAGGAGGAAATAGTAGTCACCTTTTTGTTTTGTGGACTTGCATATCCGTCTTTCAATGAACTAGATCCAAAAGACTCCAGAGGAGAAGATTAAATGTGACCTGTTGCACTGGTGACTGTTTATCCAGTACTAGCAACGAAAGGTCTCTCAAAACCTTTGACTCATCTCAGAGGGGAGGATTTATTTTTACTTTTAATATGGTGTAATTAATGTTTATGGAGAGACGCTAAACCTTTTATCACCTACAGCTCTGTGCCAACAGATGCTGGACAATATTTGTACACACACACACGCACACAAACAAAATCAAAATCGCAAATATGTCCAGTGCTTTTCTGTCTGCTATATTGATCTGAATGTCTGTAATTGGGTGATCAAAATGTTTTGTTCCAATGTATGTGGACAGAATCTTTCCCTTTTTGTTTCTTTGTGGAAAAATCTGAATAATAAAATGGCAGTACAGTCTTTTGTCTGAACTCTATTTGTCCTACATGAAGTTGTTGTTTGGTACAAGGAAAATGTTTAACCTCTTCAACCCTGAGGACCCTGTCCCGGGTCCAGAATTTCGTATTTTGACTTAATATAAAATATTCTTTTAATCTTTAATGCTCCGTCATGGACCCCAGTAACACATATGAGATACTGTTTGAAAGCTTAGAGTCTCTACTTTCTGCAGATATGCATCACTTTGACATATCTTTTACTGTAAGAAGGTTATTTACACTTAATTTACACTATCACCCGCCCCGATATTTTTTTATATGATTTAATATTCACATGTTTCATATTTGTCAAATATGACAAACATGGGCAAGTCTTATATCAAATAAAAGCTCTCATTCTCGGGAATAAGGCTACAGCGTTATTTTTGTTCTATTATCAACACATATCCAAAAATCATCGAATGAATAATAAGGTAAAAAATTGTCTTTTGTAAACATATGTGAAACTTGAGCTTGAGCTGCCTCAGATAGCACAGATAGCCACAAATGATACACCATCTTTTATTTTAGGTCCTACTCTAAACAATGAGTCCATTCACAGCATTTTCTTTGGTTGTGTTATATAATCCCTTGCTATTTATTATATGTGCAAAACAAAAAATTAATATTTATATGAAAAATGTATTTTCACACCCTTCAGTAAAATAAGAATAACTTTTGAATGCGACATGCTAAAGAGTTCATTCTTTTTTTGGGTGTTTACTGTCTGCTGCTGGTAACAACCAGAACTGTCTGCAGTCTGCTAGAGCACACAGAACCAGAGTTATACACTATCAAAGACAGTATTTACCACATAAAAAAGAAAATTTGGTGTTTCATCATATGAAAAACAACATAAATAAGAAAATTGGTCACAAACAGCAGCTTTTTATGTAACTTCAAAGGGTTTTCTTTAAAATGATATAAAGAAATTGCATTTATTCCACTGTATGTGGTTATGGGGACACTTCAAATGTTTTTAGGCAGAAATTGTATACAAAAAGGGTATTATTCCTCCCTTCAGTTGGAGTAAAATAACTTTTGCATAGATTATGATAGAGAAAAAATTCCTTTTTCCACTGTAAGCTGACAATTGCTGGAATCAAACAAAACTGTCTGCAGGGACCTGAGATACCCAGGGCCAGAGTTATATACTTTCAAATAAAAACTTAAGAAAAAAAACATCAAAAAGCGCCTATTATTTTTGTGACTGATATCACATACAACCATGTTTACCACTTTCAACAGTGTTTTATGTAATTTCAAAGGGTTACCTGTAAAAAGATACCAAACTTTTGTATGTAAACCTCTGCATGTGGGTATGGGAAGCTTTTGAAATTGGGTAGGCCAAATACAGGCGAAAATCCCCAAAATAGCTTCAGGGTGGAAGAAGTTAATCATACAACGAATTGTATATCCTTTGAAGACTAATATTTAAGTCCGCCTCCCCCTCAAATTTACGGGTGAACAATAGGATTGTTGGACTTCATGAACCCGACGGCGGATGTCATCAAAGTACCGCGAGAAATCGAACACACGTACAGTATTCTCTAAATGCAGTTAATTTAGGTTGTAACTAATTGACGTCGTGTGACTATACACTTCTTTGACCAAATAAAAAAAATATAACTTCATATTCAAAAAAACTTCCTACCACAGTCAGAAGAGGACCATATATCAGTTAAAACACAACAGCACTGTGCAGTCGGAAGCTGGTTACCATGGTGAATTTGTAGCGAGCGACTGCTCTGCCTGAAAGAGGAGGGTCTATGTTGTGTCATATTTACGCGACGGTGCTTGAATGGGCGCTAGTAACGCGAAAAGGATTTCTGTTGCAAAGGTTGATTGTTAGGTTGATCAGTGTATCTTCAGCGCCATACAGATGGGTCCAGTTGAGGTATTTGATCAATGAAATGTTTTTAAATTTGTAAACGCAAATTATTAAATCACGTAACGAAGAGATTTATAGTCAATATAGTCCTGTTCACAGCATACTATATATAATGTTGCCCAGTTTACACAAAAGCCTTTTGTTTTGTTAAGACAGGCGTAAATGTCAGATAAATGTAAGATAATATCACATGGTTATCTTTCTCTAGCTCCTGCACATGTCCGTGTTCTCGCAGAGTTTCTCTCCCTGCGGTCGTTACCTTGCAGCGGGTAATAACTATGGAGAGATCGCAGTGTTCAGGTGAGATATCAAAATAAATATGCAATCATAATTGAACATCATATTGTATCGTAGGCTGTAGTTCCACACCTTAATGTTTCTTGCATACAGTTTATTTTGATGTGTGTACTGTCCGCAGCTTTAGTGAATAACCTGGCTGCAAACTTGTATTCACAGCTTATCGGCTGCACTGAGTCCAGATACATCAAAGGGGAGTCAGAAGCCCATCCTTAACTTCACTGGTTAGAACCATTTCTGACAATTAACTTTAACTTATTTACAACAGAAATTTGTATAAAGTTATGTCTTGGATGTGTTCTGGATAAGTTGTGCAATACAAATACAAAGTCCTTTATTGTCATATGTATACAAGTACAATGACAAACTTTCTTGAATGCACTTCAACGTTATACACACAGTACAATAGACATTCACTGCTATTTACACACAAGATAAACTTGTACAGAAGTAACAAAATTTACAAGCGTTACAAAAATATATACTAACTGTTAGATGTTAAAGTGAGTTCACATAAAAAAAATACCTTTCTGTCATCATTTACCCACCCTCAAACACAAAGGGGGTATTTTAAACAGTCTTTGTAATCAAGCAGTCTTGTAGCACCTTTGACTTCCATAGTAAAAACTATGGAGTCACTGGTGCTCCAGAACTGTTTGTATACAGACATAGCTCAACATAATTATATTCCTTTGTGTTCAGCATAACAAAGACATTATATAAGTTTGTAACATGGTACGTTCATGGTAAGTAAATGATGACAAAATTGTAATTTTGGGGTAAACTATTACTTTAACCCCCGGTTTCACAGACAAGGCTTAAAGGAATAGTTCACTCAAAAATGAAAATTCTGTCATCATTTTCTCATCCTAATGTTCTTCTAAACCTGTATGAGTTTTATTATTTTGATGAACACAAAATAAGATTTTTTGATAAATAATGGTAAGCACACAGCTAATTGTATGACTTCCATAGTAGGAAAACAAATATTATGAAAGTATTGTGTTAAATGATGGTAAGCACACAACTTACAGTACCGATTTAATTCCATCATATTTGTTTTCCTATTATGGAAGTCAATGGTTCAATTCAGCTGTGTGCTTACCATCATTCATCAAAATATCTTTGTGTTCATCAGAAAACAGAATTGCATACAGAACTTAAACAGATGTTTGAGCGCTCTCAACTGTAAATAACTTTCCCTGACAGATCTTAAAATATGCAAGTGCCATTGTTTTGTCTCAAGATACACAGCAGTAACATAAGCATAAAAAAAGCTTAAATATCTTGATTTAACTAAGGATAGTTCTGGCTTTAGCTAATCTTTATCTGTGAAACCAGGCCTTAGACAATAAAATGACCAGTTGCGAGAGTAGTATTTTAAAGTGTACTCACAAACATTGCCTATTGATTTAATTAATAATGATTTATTTATTAAAAATGATTTATTAAAAATGACAATAAATAACAATGATTTTCTTTTTCTTTTTTTTTTATTAGCCCATGATGGTCCAGTGTTTTCTCTTCTCTCCACGGACACTCATCTCTTAAGCGCTGGGAATGGAGAAATAAGTGCCTGGAGTTGGACTGAGCTCATTAAAAAAGTAGTTATTTAATAAATGTTTTTAAGGTTGAGGAAATTTACATACTGCATCATCATATATTCACTTCTTTGTCCATGAGGATAATGTAAAACATGCATATATTTCCCCACAGAATACCAAAGCTGCCTGGACAAGAAAACCCAGTTATGAGTAAGAAATTGTCTATAATACTACTCACATATACTGTGCACATTCTGATAGAATGAACAGACAGTTTACTAAACATATCATTCTTAACAGGACGAGTCTTGAAATTCCAGAGATTAATGCAACCATCATTAATCCAAAGGTTTGTAGTTGACCAGTAATGCTTTTCATTTTGCAACTGTAAGGTTTTTTAATTACTTGTAATTAAATCATGTAGTTTAAATGCAGTTGACAAATTACTAGTCATAATACATGTGTGTGTCCCACCCTATGTATCTCATTTTGATGCTTATTATTGTCTACAGGACAACAGTTTAATAGTTGGGGGTGGTGACAATAATCTTCACGTCATGGACATGGAGACTGGAATCTTTAAGGTTGGAGCATGTTAGTTAGATTAATCTTACTGACGTGTGTGTGTGTGTGTGTGTGTGTGTGTGTGTGTGTGTGTGTGTGTGTGTGTGTGTGATGTTGTTTATAAAATACACCACAGTGGGATCCCATTATGTTCTTGACATGCGTTTTATTCTCAGTCAGTATTAAAGGGTCACACTGACTACATCCACTGCCTATGCTTTCGTGAGAGGGAAGGAGAAATTCTCTCTGGAGGTGAAGATGGTGCTGTCAGGATATGGGGTAAGTGAATTGCAAAATGACAAAATGTTGAATAATACCTTTTGTAATGATTATAAATTCCCCCCTTTAGATGCTCGTACAAATCGGCCAGTTCACTGTATTGAAGTTTTTAAATATGAGGTAAGCTACTTAAATACACATAATATAGGCAATGCATTTTTCTACTTTTTCTTGTTTTGGCACTCATTCTTGAATTTTGGGTTAGGAATGTGCACGCCCACAGTTTGGGAAGTGGATCAGCTGTCTTGCTACAGACTCCGATTGGATGGTAAGTTGGAATTTTCATTTATGACTGGTATGTAGATTGAACAGCAGAACCATTGTCTTTAATTCATGCATGTTTGTCTTGGGATGTGTTGTGACATGATTGTTTTTAAATACTTTACTTACAATCTGATGAATCTGCTCTGGAATGCCCGTATGTGTATGTTGAGTTGTAATAGCAAAGTGCCCCTATTGTTATGAAAACGTATATGTTTCTTCCTTAGCTATGTGGTGGAGGGCCTTCTCTTTCTTTATGGCACCTCCGTTCTATGTCTCCTACCTCAGTCTTCCCATTGCCTGGCTGTCAAAGAGAAGCTGTATTTTACCAGGATCTGGTAATACCTAGTATTCAATTTATTTTGGTATTTTTAATAGTTTTTTGTGCATGACTGTACATTTAAATTGGTTTTCAGATCTTTGCAGTAGGTGAGGGGCCAAATGTATCTCACTGCTTACATGGGGGGACCGTCAAAGCTCAGATTCCCTGCACTCCCTCTTCGCTCAACACACTGGCTCTCAATCTCAAAAACACTGAACACAGGGTAGGTGCACAATGATCGCTGTTTCATACTTTATTAGCATTAACAGGTACTCAAAATTACATAATGCAGCATTTTATATTTGTTAATTAAGTGGAGAAGTGACATGATTGTAACATTTACCCAATATTCCTTTTTCAGGTTATGACTGTAGGGGGCAGCAGTAACCAAATTGACGTTTTCACCAACTTCAGTTACAGAGCATTTTCTCTGTCATTCTGAGCTGCAGTTCTTCAAATTCTCCACAAAATGTTTCCGATCCTGAATTTAATGGAAAGTGCCAATCCCGTAATTTTTACAAAAACGCAATAAAACTGTGTATTTTTATAATAAACAATTTTGATGTTTACGTGTTTTTTTTTTTTATCTAAATCATGCATTACACATAGGATCATTTATCACCAGTGCAGTAAACAACAAATGTCTAAATCTAGAGATTAATAGGCTAATTTGAAATGAATGCGCAAACTATGTCCAGAATGACAGACATGCTACGTTTTGAGTCAAAAATATGTAGTTTAAATAAAGTCTGTTGGGAAAGACAGGGGTAAAGGGGATATAACACCACCAGTGGCATGTAGGAGGAGGAGATAAACTCAGACACATGATGAGGATGAGAGTGACTCAACATTCAGGTGCGGCGGCCTCCGATGGGCGGATCTGATCCCTGTGGCCGCTGGGACGCTGTCCGAACTTCCCCAAACCAATAGGATACTACTGCCGAAAACTACTGCAGGACACGCTGACTGACCAGCCCAGCAGTAACTTTAGCCAAGTCCTCCATATTTTTTTTTCCCGGAACGTGTTGTGTTTTTAGGTGAGCTCTTCTTTACATCTTGAGTTTGATCTTCTTATCTCAAGATCATGTGACAGAGCATCTGCGGCTAGTTAAGCAGCTAGCCTAACGTTAGCTGCATTCTAAACAACTGAGTGTATAAAAAGTAAGTTAAGTTAAATCTCGGCCTACGATTGCTAAATTGAGTAATGGTTAAGCTTCCCTCAAGCGTTTAAAGACGCAACTTGAAAAACAGATCGAGGCGATAGGTCGACGTGAGCGTCAGTAACAGTTAGGATTTCTTGTTTTTACAGGTGTGTCATGTTAAATCGCTTCATTTGAGGGTTTTTGTAAATGGTATTTTGCTTGATAAGTTGATTTGTAAACAGACACGATGTCGCTTAATCGTGTAGTCAGTTTAAGATCGTGCACTGAATGAAGTAAAACTCCTTCTAAAGTAAAAAACTGCTGTTATGTTGTTGTTGTTTACCTTGCTTTTAATGTATTGCCCCCAGTTTTCAAGTAACTGTTATGTGTTAAACGTTATTTGCGCTTGCGACGTTAGTTTCACTTTTAATTTGGACTGGGAATTAAGCCGTGTTTTCACCCCAATTTTTTTTCTTTCTGTCCGATAAGCGGACCTGAAGCTAGGTGTGTCCGTTTCACTTCAACGTTTTGTGTAAAATCACATGGCCATAGCGGTCAATATTGTTACATTCTCATATAACACGATAAATTCGTTTGAATGTTCTGGAGATCTGCCCTTCTCTGCAATTCTGGGAAAACACGTCCCTTCCTGTTTTTATGGAAAATATTTGGCAGTTTACCTAATCTGTAGCTTTTCCTGACTCAGCAGCTAGTTTGATGTATTATTGGCATGGCTTATGTCGTCCTCTGTTTTGGCTTAAAATGTATGGGAGAAGGTGTGTGACCGACCGTGTGTGTGTACACTGACCTCCCTCTAAGATACATGTTTCCAGTTGTACAGGGAGAGGGTGTCGTTTAGGAAAAGCTAAATCTGGCGCCACAGCTGTTGTTTAGGGTAAGGGGTGTCCGTCTAAAATTGAACTGATGCATAAGTAATACCTGTCTCTTCCATTTTTCAGGGAGCAAGGTGCTGATAGGATCATATCTCACTTGTATACCAGCATTCACAGGGAGTGGACTTTCAAAGCGAAGGAAACTACCAGTGCCTGCATGTATTGGTTCAACTGTCAACATGGGATCACAGCGAGCGAGATGCAATCTACAAATCTGGAAAATCAAGATTTAGAGACGGAAGCTACATCTCAAACAATCCACCTTGTTTCTTACATGACTTGTTTCCTAATACACTCATAACTTGGCCTTATCAGAACAATCAGCTATTAATTTGATATTTGATATTTAACCAAAGCTATGTGGTAATCTGTTTGAACGCAGGGCGAGTCAACAAAGTAAATAACACGTCAATTTTAATCATATATTCTTAACGTGGACAAAAGCAATGCAAATATTATAATTGCAAATTTAAATAGTGTTTTAGGTTATTTAGGAATATTGCATTGTGGGAGCAAATGTAGTGCAGGCAATACCATATAAATAAAATCCAAATGTCCGCTGTATGTAATAAACAACGAATGCAATTAGCGTATTGTTGGTTGTAAGGACCTTTCGTTGGTGCTGATGATTCCAAGTTGGGATTCTAAGGATAACTGGAAAGACAATCATATGATGCTTACAGTATTTCACCCAAAACACCCTGCACTGAACATCCTGGCACTTTAAGATCTTTCACAAGTGAAAGTCGAACAGAGGAATGGCTGGTAAAGACTACCATCATCTTTTCAAGCTGCTCATCATTGGTGACTCCAGTCAGTACTTTTGTGTTTTATCTATACTCTGTAATAGAAAAGCTTATTAGTATTTACAAATGCACCGTTTACCATTTCTTTTGTGCTATTAATAGGGCAAATATTAGGTGGAAATGAAACTTCTATGTGCAAGTGTGTAAAGCTAGTCCCTATCCAATAATGAATGATTTATTTTAAGAGATTGATAGATTTTATAAGTAGATGCAGTCTGGATGTTTGGTCATATTAGAATCAGTTGTTTATTAAGTAATTTTTTGATTGCCCCTACATCCTTACCCAAACAAATGTTGTTATTCAGGCCGTTGTTGAAAAAGCTTATCATGCTTCCACTATTGGGCACTTTTTGAGAGATCTGAAACCAGTTATGTATGTTCAACATGTTTGTCACTTAATTGTAATATGAACCACAATAGCTTCCAATAATCTGTTGAGGTTGTTAATACACTTAAACTGTACATTAGCGGTGTGTTTAGTGGTATTGGTTTTCATACAGACTGGGATTCAGTGTGTTTCTGAACCAAACATTAAAAGCCCTGAGAAACTAGGCTCATGAAATCTGACCATTGTAATCAATAGATAAATGATTAGGTTGTATTGTATGCATTTGTTGATTTATTTATATAGAAGTTTTTACACCATGTCTGTTAAATTTTAACTATTGTATAATTATTTGAGATTTAAAAAAAACTTTTAAAATTGCTTAACACATGCTTTTTTGACTAATTGCAGATGTTGGGAAAAGCAGTTTGCTTTTACGGTTTGCAGACAATTCATTCTCTGGTGAGTCTCTTTGGCACAGTGTGCCTGTATGTGTGTTTGTCAATGTGTGAGAAAGAAAGATGAGGCAAGAGAGCTGTAAATGACCTAATTCACTGTTTTCTCGTGTGCAAGACAGAGATACAAGACACTGTGATGTTTGCTTGTGTATGTTTGCCTAAAGTGGTTAAAACGTAGTTGAATATACGTTCATTCACGTTTGGCTTTTTATAGGAAGTTACATAACTACTATTGGAGTTGACTTTAAGATCCGAACTGTAGAGATTGACGGAGAAAGAGTTAAACTCCAGATCTGGGACACTGCAGGGCAGGAAAGGTTCAGAACCATCACTTCCACGTAAGTCAAACTTTCTGTTTGTTTAAGATCGTGTCAATCAGCAAAATGTTTTTTTTTTATCATTCTTGTGGTCTATTTATGACTCATCTTTACTTATTCATTGTCTTCTTTGTTTTGCTTTCTAGGTATTACAGAAACACGCATGGTGTCATCATCGTTTATGATGTTACAAACCCTGAATCATTTGTGAATGTGAAAAGATGGTTAAACGAGATCTCACAGAATTGTGATAATGTCTGCAAGATTTTAGGTAACCACAACAGATTTTTCCTATTACGCATTTAAGAATGAAAAATATTTTTACTAGAAGAAATGTACATGTATTAGATCAATTTAATTCAAACACTGATTGCTTCCAGTGGGAAACAAGAATGATGATCCTTCTAAAAAGCTTGTGGACACCCAAGATGTTCTGCGCTTTGGAGAGTCGGTTGGTGTAAAATTATTTGAGACAAGCGCTAAAGAAAACATCAACGTAGAAGAGGTGAGGCTGGTTTTCTATATTGTGAAATTTTCAAAAAAAGACTCTGTTAGCTTATCAAAAATAAGTTTTTCATTTTGCAAATACAATGGAATGATTTATTTTAAGAAAATTCTCATTTTTTGTAAATCTTACATTCAGTGAAGATTATGATCATTCTGATATGTATTATAAGGAAGTGTTCAAGATTTCAACTGTTTAAGATATTCCGATGATACGTTGCATTCTTTGACATGCAATATTCTATTTGTGCAATATGGCTTACATTCTGTTCTCCTTACAGATGTTCATGGCTTTCACCCACATGGTCCTTCGGGCAAAGAAACAGAGCCAGAGTCGAGCAGAAAGAGAAAGGGAGAGAGAAAAAGACACTGTCAATATCAATTCCCACAGAGACAGAGAGAGGAGAAAGAAAGGGAAGAAATGCTGTTAGAGCACAAGTCCTGAAAAAAAAAGACAGACAGGACAAATCAAACAACTTTATCATCAATGGTCCAGAGGCACACATTTTTTTTTACGTTGACATGCACCTAGTATCAAATAGATAGGAAGAAAGAAAAAATAACCCATTAAGTGCCGAACATCACTTCAGTGTTTGTTTTACACATTTTGTACTAGAGGGGAATTTACCGCCATTGGTTTACACTGGTATCGAACATCTGGTCCAGAAAAGACACTATATACAAACTTGTTATGTGTTTTAACTGTGATTAGTAAGATATGTTTGTGTTGGATTAAAACGATTTAGTATATGTCCATAATGTACGCAAATAATAAATTAGCAATAAAATCACAAATGCCACAGCAATGCTCATTTTTAACAAGTTGCTTTTGTGAAAGAGGCTGTTGCCTGAACTCATTGTCAGTTGTCCTACTCTACTAACAATTTCAATTTGAATGTTACTCTCGTGTATGTATGTATATTATTAAATAAAATGTGGAAAAATCTGTATAAATATTTTCATATGACTCTTGACAAGCTAAATCATTGTTTATTTATTTGATTTTTTTTATTACAAATCATATTCCTTAAAAATGAAGTACCAGGTGTGTCCGACGTCATGCGGAGCTGCACAGACTACATCAAAGTGCCGCGATAGCGATAAAGTAGCGCATCTCCTGAGTAGCTATCGCGGTGCTTTGATGTCATACGCCGTTATGTCTGCGCAGCGCCGGATGAAGGAGAACACGCCTGCCGTCGTTCAGTCAACTGTTGTGTCACCTGACCGATGACATAGATGGATGACGTCATTGCGAACATGGCTGCCGAGAGTGAGTAAGTACAGAGCTACTGGTAAATAGTGACAGAAATAGGCACGTTTTACGAATCTGTACTTATATAAAAGATTGTTTGATATATAAACAAAATGTATAACATAAGCCGTAACCTATCAGAATATTTAAGCAAGTGTTTTTTAAGATAACAGAGTCCTGTCACAGTCCAAACCGCATCGGATAACTACGGTGTTATGTAATGTTATGATGCCTAGTAACCATCTATTTGTCGGTTTTCCTATTTAAACATAATATAAATTCTATGGCTTGGGTGAAAATTATGGATGATAAGAGTGTGCAAACGAATCTACGTAAACAAATGCAAGATGTTGCTGTATTTTGTCCTTGGTCATACTCAAATTTGATAAGTAATATATAAAACACGTGTAAAAACACTCATGTTATTTCACTCACTCAATGTTTTTTACAACAATAAAGCACTTCTATACTAAGGTATTACCCACACCTTTTTTTTACACCACAGTGTCCTGTCTGAAATTGAAGTGCTGCAGTCCATCTATTTGGATGAACTCAGTGTTACTCAAAAAGATGAAGGGTACAGTTTGAGCATTTATTCAATTCAAGCGTTTCATTGTTTAATAACATGGTTAATTCTTTCATTATTGTTTACAAAGATGTCGTTATCTTTCATATTTAGAGGGTGGATAGTCAGTCTGATACTTTATCCATCTACTGCAGAGGACTGTCTTTCTCAGTTTGTACGCCTCACACTGACAATGGATCTGGGCTCTCAGGTTTGTCTATCAAATTGTTGTAAAACTTATGTTATAAAACTAATTTAACCCAAGTAATGAATCTAGTTAACAGATTTGTATACATTTGTGTTACAGACAATTTTCTGACTGCATTTGTGATTCATTTACAGTATCCATATTTACCTCCCTGCATCTCTATTCACAATCCACGTGGACTATCAGATGATAAACTGCTCAGGTGATTATTATTGAGCCTTTATGTTTGTGAGTCTAGTTTTACACATAGCTCTATTTTTCTATTATCTCCACTCAGTTTACAGAAGAGTTTGCAGATGGAGGCAGAATCATGTCTGGGAACACCTGTACTGTACCAGCTCATAGAGGTGAGGTTTCACACCAATATATATTTACAGTCTTTTGTAGCTTATCATCAAAGTGCGTACTATTTGTAAGCTTTCTGATGTCACTAATACAAACAGTTTACCTTTTCATTGTCACAGAGAGCCAAAGAGATTCTGACCGAGAGCAATATTCCCCATGGAAACTGTGTAATCTGTCTATATGGTTTTAAGGTTGGTATTTCAGTAGGGAGAATACTGCCAATTTATGAACTTGATCCCTGCTGTATGCTGTTTGTACAATCTGTTCATTCTGGGGACCATACACAAAACTTACTACAGACTGTAGAATTTTGTGTATAGTTTTGATCCTCCGTTTTGGTTTTACAATAGGAGGGGGAAGTGTTCACTAAGACCACCTGCTATCATTATTTCCACTCTCACTGCCTTGGTCGGTACATCACCCACTCTGAGACAGAGCTGAAGGATCGGGAGCGAGAGCTGGAAGCGGATAAGACCAGAAATAGGACAGATGAAGAGGTGTGGCTGTTTATTAGCAAAATACTACATGTAGTACAATTTGAGTATCATGTAAATATAACAAATCTTCATTAATAGGTGTTGGCTGTTGTTTGCCCTGTATGCCGGGAGCCTCTGGCCTATGATGTGGATGCCCTCCTTTCCTCCCCTGCTCCTAGTTTCACCCAGGTAAAACAAACAGACATTTCCATATATGTTTAGTGTTGACACTCTGGGCAAAATAAACTGTTCTGTGCATGACTTTTATCATTGCTGGAAATGTCAAGTGGACAAAGTCACTTTTGTGTTCGGTGCCAACCAGCAGATCTTTTTGAACAGTGCGTCATTGTCCTGTATGCAGAAGAAAAGCTGAACACTCCTATGCATTGCTCACTGGTCACATGCTGTTGATACACATACGCATTGTGTTTATTATTCCTTCACACACACAGCAGGAGGATGTGGTCATTGGTGAAGAATTTAAAAAGAAACGAGAGGAATTCCAAAAGATTCTGGAACGGCAGAAGGAAAAGGGTGGAGTTATTGACCCAGAAGCGGAATCTAATCGGTTCCTTATTCACATTAATGAGGTAAATTTTGAAAAATGTTTGAGGTTCTAGATGTCAACATTTAACAGTAAATAAAAAGAGGATTATATTTTTCCCTCAGGCTCCAGATGATCTTTCTGAAACCTCTGGCACAGATGTCTCGGGTGCTGAATCTTGCCAGTCACAGTCTTCCTCAGGCTCAAATATTACCAATGCAAACCAAGCCCCACAAAGTCACCGCACTCCAGGCCAACAACAGCTTCATCCCAGTCATGACAGACGACAACAAAGTGACTTTAAAAGAGGTCGTAGAGGAAGAGGTTATGGAAGAGGTGGTGGAAGGGGTGGATCAGCGCGTCATGTGATAACTGCACCTGGGGTGGAACGCATAGGCAAGCCTTCGCAATCTTCGGATAAAATAAACTGTGTCCACTTAGGCCCATCAAACGCCACTTCACAGGTACCAAGTGCAGCACAAGAGGAGGCATGTGAACTCAGTGTTAATATAGCACAGCTCATGCAGCCTTTGACTAATGATGAAGAAACACCCGCTGCTACAAATAAAGTCACTTCCAGTAAATCCATCTCTGGAGAGGATGTGAGCCAACAAGGGGATGTTTCAAAAGATGCTTCTCAGAAAATCTTACAGGAAGGACAGCAGGAAAGAGAATATCTGGTTAGAGGATGGAGGCGTGGTAGTCGTGGCTTAGGACGACATCATGGACACTTGCACGAGAGAAACTTTAAGGGACCCAGTCACTGGGATAATTCTGGAGGTGTCAGCCACCGTGGTGGAGCACATCGAGCCAGAGAGGGAGGGGCTAATCATTATCACAGAGGGGGTGGGCCTCACAGAGGAGGTGGGAGGGGTTTGCATCAGAGAGTGGAAAAAGAATTTAGGAAGGAAGGAGTGCTCTGACAATGGGAGAGGGGAGGTCTGGTCAGAATAAGCATACCTCCCAATTTCACCACATGTACCTTCCTAACATTGTCTACAATAAAATTCTTCACAAGCATTTAACTGATTTAGACCTGTGTTTTTCTTTCTCTTTTAAGCATCATTATTGTTGTTTGAGAAGAGTGTTACAATAGAATTCTTCTGTTTAGCCATAGGTAGAGATTCACAATGCATAAAAAATATTTTGTGTTTCCATTCCTACATACTTCATACTTTACCTTGGGTTAGTACATCTCATTGTCAGCTTGTGAAACATGTACATCTATTGTATACACTTTTTATATGAAGTATATAAATATATAAGTGCAATATAGTATAGATAGTGTATATATAAAATTTGTTTGGATAAGTGAGTAAATAAAACAACACGCCGGTTTGCGAGAGACCCAAAAACGTACTGCGCATGCTCGAGACGAGTGTTTCGCGCTGCGCAATGTTTTCAAATCGTCAATGATGTCTGGTGTAGTGCTGACAATGCCCAACAGTCGTCACTCAAACATGAGCAATTCGTACGATAATTGCGGTTCAGAAGAACGAATGGACGTTGAAATAGACGCTGGTCACGCCGCTACAGCCCGGGGAAACCTAGAGTCGGCAACACGGGCAACATGTTCATCAAACGGCAGCGGCGGGGAGGACGACGAAACAGAGGCCGCGGATCAGGAAAGAGAAGCCACGGGCTCAAGTACTCCGCGCTCCGGGGATGGAATGTCGCGTGTCTGCGGCAGAGAGCAGGAGGTGTCGGTGGAAATCGGGGAGACCTACTTGTGTCAGCGTGCGGATAAGTCATGGCGTAAGCTTATTTAAAACATGACTTATAATGTTTTGTTTATGAACAAAACATTATTTGTAGCATAAACTAACTACTTATGAGATTGTATTGTGTTTTTGTTATGAGAACAGTGCTGCTTGAAAAACGCATATCAACGTCAAAATGCAATATATTACTGTATGTTTTTTACGTTTTCCCCAGATTCAGCAGAGGTTATTCAGTCCAGGCTAAACGAGCAGGAGGGCAGAGAGGAGTTTTACGTCCATTATGTTGGATGTGAGTGTTACATTCATCATTTCATAACATTTAATGTCCATGCACGCGCCATTAATTTACTGCAATTCATGGCTGATCATACATTGGCATAGCAATACACTAATTCACAAAGTGAGCGTGAACTTTCTTATCAATTGCAGTCAACAGACGTTTGGATGAGTGGGTTGGAAAAGCTCGTTTGGCATTGACAAAGACAGTGAAAGATGCAGTGAGAAAGAGTGTCGAGGAAGGTGGTGGTGGTACAGGAGGAGGAGGAGATCTTGGAGACCAGCCGGAGAGGAAGATCACCCGAAACCAAAAGCGTAAACACGATGAGATAAACCACGTTCAGAAGGTTCCTGTCAACCTTTGTGCCTAAAGTTATTGTCTATAAAATCTAAGTCATATTTTTTATATTTCATAACTTTTTGTTATTTTTCTAACTTGTTTACTGAATATCAGTCCTACAGCAAAACTTGTTGTAGTTTGACCACACATTTTCTTCCTTTAGACCTATGCAGAGATGGACCCCACCACTGCTGCCCTGGAGAAAGAGCATGAAGCTGTAAGTGCAGTATTGTTTGCTTTAAGTTATCAGTACTTTTTCCTGTGTTAGCATTACACAACAAACTGTCACTCTATTGTCAATGGGATGAAACTGTGTCCTTTTTCATTTTTAAGATCACAAAAGTAAAATATGTGGACAAGATCCAGATTGGTAACTTCGAGATAGATGCATGGTACTTCTCTCCCTTCCCTGAGGACTATGGAAAACAACCTAAGCTTTGGATATGTGAATACTGCCTGAAGTACATGAAGTTTGAGAAGACTTTCAGATACCACTTGGTCAGTCCTCAATGTGTTTTTTGTGTCTAAATCTGTGTTATTGATACACAAGCTTAGTGTTTGGCAATAAACCACAGGGGGCACTATACATCTTGGGCAGAACTTGACATTTGGCATATGAAGCATATGAAGATTTCAGATGCAAAACCCACAAAAGCTACCTCCATCAAGAATGAGATGATGTTTGAAACCGAATGCTCTTGACAAGTACTATACATTCATCAATAACGTTCACATCAAATCTGCTTAATCTTGCCCTCAGGCCATTCAGAAATACCGGTTATTAGGCAGAATCCATTAAGTGTCTGATTAACAAATAAGCTCATTCACAAGAAATCATGCCAGGTGCGCACAGCGGGTTTTGCATTTGAGCTCTTCATATGTTTTTACATTTTTGTTTAAAGGATTAGTCAATTTTCCTTAAAAAAAATCCAGATAATTTACTCACCACCATGTCATCCAAAATGTTGATGTCTTTCTTTGTTCAGTCGAGAAGAAATTATGTTTTTTGAGGAAAACATTCCATGATTTTTCTCATTTAAATGGACTTTAATGGACCCCAAAACGTATAAGTTTTAATACAGTTTAAAATTGCAGTTTCAAAGGACTCTAAACGATCCCAAACGAGGCACAAGGGTCTTATCTAGTGAAACAATTGTAATTTTTGGCAAGAAAAATAAAAAATATGCACTTTTAAACCACAACTTCTCACGTGACCTCACGTATTTGCGTAATGATGTCGAAAGGTCACGTGTTACTTATGTGAAAGGCACATTTGCGGAACATTTTAAACAATAAAGTGACACAAAGACATAACTGAGTATCATACAGCAACTTTGAATGAACTGTCCTCTTTCTTTACACTTGTTAACACTGGGGCGTAGTTTCGCATACGTCATCCATGACCTATTTTCCATTAAAGTCCATTAAAATGAGAAAAATCCTGGAATTTTTTCCTTTAAAAAACATAATTTCTTCTGGACTGAACAAAGAAAGACAAACATTTTGGATGACATGGTTGTGGGTAAATTATCTGGATTTCTTTTTAAGAAAATGGACTAATCCTTTAAGTCAGTTTGTGATTGAAATGATTTTCAAGAGTTTTCAGAATTTTCATTTTCACTGTGCCATCTACCATCAGTAAGGTTGACAATGTATTTTTTATACAATTTCCTTTTGTTTTCTTACGTCTTTGTTTCTCCACTGCTCCTGTTACAGTCGCAGTGTCAGTGGCGTCAGCCCCCAGGCAAAGAAATTTACCGCAGAAACAATATCTCAGTATATGAGGTGGACGGAAAGGACCATAAGGTGAGGCCTCACCCATGAAGTCACAGATTCAAACCCAAAACATTATTTTTATTAGAGAGTTATCTTTATAAGAATGTGTGTTTTTTTTCCATTATAATGTCCTCCACTTTTTTGCTGTAGATCTACTGTCAGAATCTATGCTTGCTTGCAAAGCTCTTTTTGGACCATAAAACACTTTACTTTGATGTGGAGCCATTCATCTTTTACATCCTTACTGAAGTCAACAAACAGGGAGCACACATTGTGGGTTACTTCTCTAAGGTAAAGTTTATTTATGATTATTTTTACATTGCATCTACACTGCATGCATAATTATTATGCAAATTTGATCACATTCTTTCCAAGCACATTTATCTGAATAACTACCGCAAATATTTTATATAATCATTTATAAGTATTATTGTTAATGAAGCCTGAAAGTGAAACACATCTTATATTCAAGTAATTATGCATAATTATTATGCAGGTTTTCTTTTACATGTAAATTGTCCAAGAAAAGGTTTAACTCACACTGAAAACTCATCATTAAATTCCAATGAGAAAGACGCAATGCTATAGAAATAGCAAAATGCAGGTGTGACCTTTCAGGGTTGGAGATGGTCTTGAAATGAACTCCCAAAACTTACTGCCAGATTCTGCAAGAGAAATTCTTCAAACAGTGATCAGTACGAGTAAAACGTTTCTTTTTAGCCCATTTTACCTGTAAAAGAAAAGCTCTGCACATATATCAGAAAAATATATCACTTATATGGGATTATATACAAAATGAATGGTAGTTATTAAGATTGATGTGGTTTGGAATTTCTGGAATGTGCATGGAAAAAAAGTGAAAGTATTGACTTAATAAAAAAATTATTTGCTTAGTGTATACTAGGTGTAAGCACAAAGTTATTAGGGCTGATTTTTATTCTGCCTTTTCCATGAGCAGGAGAAAGAATCCCCAGACGGAAACAATGTTGCTTGTATTCTCACTCTGCCTCCATACCAGCGAAGAGGATATGGAAAATTTCTAATTGCATTCAGTAAGTTTCAGTTCTGTATCAGTTATTTGGCGGTTTATCACTTTTGGTTTTACCACTTACACTTATAGGTGGCTAATAGTTTTTTTGTGTTTTATTACTCATTTCAGGTTATGAATTATCTAAGCTTGAAAGTACAGTGGGGTCTCCAGAGAAGCCTCTGTCGGACTTGGGGAAGCTAAGTTACAGGAGTTACTGGTCATGGGTACTGTTAGAAATTCTGCGAGATTTCAGAGGGACACTGTCCATTAAAGACCTCAGGTACACATTCAATCTTGTATACGAGTACACACAAGCATACAAATAAATACACGGTGTCCTAACACATAAACATTTGTAAATAGTACAAGTATGAATAAAGAATGAAAACGGAAAGCATATTAGTACTCTGCTATGTAACATTTACAGCCAAGTTTTCAATAAATAGACCAAACTAAGGAATTCTGTCTGTGCCCACAGTCAAATGACAAGTATTACACAGAGTGACATCATCAGCACACTGCAGTCTCTAAACATGGTAAAGTACTGGAAAGGTCAGCATGTCATCTGTGTCACACCAAAACTTGTAGAGGAACATCTCAAAAGTGCACAGTATAAGAAACCTCCAATAACAGGTAACAGTTCTTTTCCTTTCTCTTTAGTATTAAAATTTTTTAAGGCTTAGTTTTAAGCATTTTTAGGAGCATGCATTTTCCTGCATTTTCTTTTACTACTGTTTTTTAAGCTCTAAATTAAAATACTTCAATTTGTGCATTTTAACAGTGGACACACATTGTTTGAAATGGGCACCACCTAAACACAAGCAGGCCAAGATCTCCAAAAAATGAGGGAATCATCCACATCAAAAGAAAGAAATCAGACCGCCCCTCACCCCAAACGTTTGTCACAAATGTAGAAATACTTTCTCAATGAGGGAAGAATAAAAGATGTACATTGTCATTGTATTGAATATGTTATCTCTTTTTTAAATAAATGAAAAAACAATCATTTTGTTGTTTTGTGAGCCTTTCTTTATTTAAATATACCAATTATTTACAGCAGTGTACTACTTGAGTTGATCATTGTTTTCTTAAGTGGTTTAATGTTTAATTCCAGACTCTCTTTCAAGTTCATGTCTTTTTTTAATCAAGCAAAATCTGAAATAAAGCAACAGTTATCCTAAATTATTCATTAGGCAGTATAGAATTACCTTTTCCTCATGAAGCACCTGTCTGGCTTTTAACTGAAATTGGATACTACATTGTCTATGGGTAAGAGACATAGGTATAAAGGTATATATGGCAGAGGTTCAAATGACTTGTCTAAAGGAAGGGTCTTTCAACTAATGAAACAATTTTTTTATCTTAAATATCTAAACAAATGTTTTTTATTTGGGGAGTTATATACCATTTATATATAATCATTCAGTCATTCTATTTTAAGAGAAATGCGCTCCTCAGTCTTTGTTTTAGAACAGAATACAAAGAAAGTCTGTCGGTTTAGTAGAAAATACAGTTTTGTTTTGTTTTGTTTTATGAGTCATTTCAAGAGTTTTAAAAAAGTAAATAAAGTAATTTCTGAAGACTTATCAAATTAAACGTGAAACTCAAAATACTTTACAATCAAGGGCAACGATGAGAAAGTGAAATAGGTTGCAGGCTATCTGTCTTTATTCTATTAAAAGAAAATGGCCAGAAATACGAAAATATTTATATAAAAAAATCGATTTATCTTAAATCAATTTCATTAAAAGTCTTATTAACTATTATCTGTCAGTAATCTAAGTGTATAACACATTAGGCAGGAATTCAGCTCTCCTCCACTATGTGAATCATCTCTATACTGAGAACAACGGGCTCATTATTTGGGAGGAGATTGAAACTGCGGATTGTGATTGGATGCTGCCAGCAGGTAGAAACAGACAGGTACTCAGGCATCCGAGAATTTCTTAGGGCGTTCATTTCTTTTCTCTTGTTCATGCTAAAGGTTTATGTAAACTACTGTTGTGAAATGAGGACATGTATCGTTCTCAGAACAAGGCGTTGTTTATCCGTATCTCGGCGCGATTGATGTCTTTAGGGATTCGGCTTTGAAAAACATTTTTGCTTTAAAAACAAAACGCGCATCACACGGACGGAGCTCATTGCATTTTTTTCTCACATCTGACTAACAATTATCATTTCCTGTTGGATACAGGACCTCTGACATTACAAGTAAGTGTTTCAACAGTTGTTCTTTGTTGCACTAGACCCCGAGGGTCATCCTTAGGGCAAACAACCTAATTCAGCTTTTAAAACATTAACATTATTCTTTACAGAAGACTCACAGTAGAATGACTGATTCACTTAAATTGATTCACTTACTGATTCTCTTGGTTGGGACAGGTAAGACATCTGTTTAGTAATGGTTTTTGATTCACAGCACTCATTAATAAACCCATGATACTTATTTTGTATTTCTGTCTTTGAATCTACTGCAATACAGGTGTGTCAACATGTGATGCACAAGGTAGTTCATACAGTTTCTCTCTTTAGATTCGTAACCTTACCTCCAACAGTTTTTAAACTCCTTTTGTTTCATGTTTGTATTGGTCCCAGTTTAGACAGTGGGTTGATGTAATATTACTTTGGAGGTTTGTTTTATAATAGGTGTGTTCTGTAAGAAAATCTCTAGTGTATGTATTCTAAATTATCTCTGACCTACTCACACAAGCATGTGGTAAGCGACCACTGGGAAAACGCATTGTAGGAGGAGTTGAAGCATCGGAAGGGGCATGGCCATGGCAAGTGGACATCCAAAAGAATGGCCATGTTTGCGGTGGATCCATAATTGCAAGAAATTGGGTCCTTTCTGCAGCACACTGCTTTCCTAAGTATGCCAATGTTTCCAAAATGTTACCCCATTATATGATTATCTTTTTTTGTCAAACTTCTCTATTTCCTGTTTATTCCACACCTTACCAGAATCTAATGTTTTCTGTCTTCTCCCTAAAGGCCTTCGGAAGTGTCTTCGTATAATCTGTACATGGGACGTTATCAGCTCAATGGCAATAACCAGTTTGAGATTGTCAGCCAGGTGCAGCGAGTGGTTGTTCCAGAGGGATACTCTTACCCGCAGGAGGGCAGAGACTTAGCTTTAGTACAGCTGCGCTCTCCGGTCACTTGGTCAGACAGGATCCAGCCTGTGTGTCTGCCTCATGCTGGCCTCCAGTTTGAAAGTGGAACTTTATGCTATGTCACAGGCTGGGGCCACACTCAAGAGGGGGGTAAGTACATCAGTATGCATTGCATTACAAAGAGTTGAATTTGCTGGATATTTCACTTTAAAAGAAGCTAAAAAGCAAAGGAAATAGTGGAGTATACATAATACTATTGTTTTTTTGTTTTTGTTTTTTTATAAAAAGAGAGCACAATTGAGATTTTTTTGGTAACTAGCTGGCTCAATATCTTCATGATTTCCGAATGCATTTAAAACAAGGATGTCATTGCCACTGATTTAAATAAAATATTAAACAATTTGACTTGGAAGTGATATAAGGCGATCTGTCAGTATGAATATTTTGTAATTTCCTTTTATTTATGCAAATAGTCTCTCTCACTGGAGCTGGGACACTGCGGGAAGTGCAAGTGCCCCTTATTGGCCAGAATTCCTGCCAATCCATGTACCAGATTCCACCATCTGATTCAGAAAAGGTGAACATCCTTTCAGACATGATCTGTGCTGGATATGTGGAGGGAGGCAAAGATTCATGTCAGGTATGAAATGACACATTTGTGTATTAAATGGTGGTTTGTAATGATCGTCTTGCTGTTTAAATAACAGTCTGTATTTCTCTCAGGGGGACTCTGGTGGCCCTCTAGTTTGTCCTGTTGGCAATGGGACATGGGTTCAGGTAGGAGTGGTAAGTTTTGGACTTGGGTGTGCTCAAAGAAACCGACCAGGTGTCTACTCCAAAGTCTCAAGTTTTGCAAGCCTCATCCGCTCCACAGTTCCAGAAGCTCAGTTGTTGGGTAATGCTTCGAAGAGTGAAAGTCAAACGCTTTTGATTCTAGGCCTCTTTTTTGCATTAGTGCTTTTTTGGATAAAGTAAGTTAGTTAAGTTTATGTACCATGTACCAGGGAAACTTAACAAAAAGTGTGGTTATGGTATTGTGTAAAAAGCAGCAAACCAGGTTTGCTGAAGTCACATTGACTTGCCATGATGCTGTGTTTTGAATGCTGTCATGATGGAAAATTTAATGAATGAATGCAAGACAAAACAAGTGCAAATTTTTATTAAGAATTTAATATGTTGGCTGATGAAGTGAATAAAAGAATAAGATTCTTAAGACCTCCAAATATTGTAAGAAAGCCAATATCCTATTTAATGTCTTTACATTTCTTGTTTAAAATGTTTAAATGAAAAAAAAATATGGATTTTACTGCATATTGTTGCACATTACATATTACCATATGTCATTTAACATCAGTGTTGTAATCTCATTTATCTTATAAGTGGTATGCTCCCTTTTGCACCCTTCCTCTCTTATTTGTTTTTATGCGTATGACATTGGTTTGTTTAGCTTTTAATTTTAATTTGAAATGTTATCTATTGTGATATGCATACTTGTCAATGTCTCTCCCTTTTTTGTTAACAATGTAAAGCATGTTTAGTGTTTTTTTATACATAAAATGTGTTACATGCAGTTGTTCATATGATTTTTGTACCTAATGTAAACAATAAACGACAAGAACTGTTGTTTGTAATGTTCAATCATTTGTTAAACTAAGAGCATGAACACTATTCTACACTTTTGCCAACATTAAATGGATTTGTGTATCCAAAAGATTTTTGGTTTCACGCGGCCCTGCGCAGAACTATCGGCATACGACATCAAAATTCCGCGAGAGCGATTGGAAAGCACAGCTTCCTACTCGCTCTCGCGATACTCTGATGTCATTCGCCGAATTACCTGCGCAGAGAAGACCTAGTGACATCACTGGTGCCTCCTACAGACACGAACGGACAAAACGCAGTCAGACTCTGCAAAATTGCGCAGTTGATAATTGATATTGCTAAATAAAGGTGACTACACTGGTTAAATTAGTCGTCAGCTTCTGAACAGGATTTCAAGCGCTATCATGGCGTCTAATGGTAAGATGTAATCAATATACCTTTATTTCGCTTTGTTATTCCTTAACGCGAAGGCATAACACACAGTGATGCAAAACGTAGCTAAGTTAACGTTAGGCGTTTGTCATTCGAACGTGTATTTCTTTAAACAGTTAGAGATACAAAAATGAACATGTTATTACAGCCAAAGACGTATTTGATGCATATGTGATGTATTTGTGAGAGGCAAAAGAGAAGAACATGTCGGCTTCCGCCATTTTGTTTGCGGCTTCTACAATTTGACCTGGTTTGTGCTACTGACCTATATTTTATTCTCAGCGTAGTCTGAAGATCAACGATACATCAATTACAATTTCATGTTGGGAAAAAATTGTAAAGTTTAAAGACATTATTTGTTAAGCGCTGCATAACTCGTTTGCATTAACAAATACTTCTTAAACGGTCCCAACTGATCAGTGGTTTGTTGATATAGATTTTGTCTTGTTCTACAAATGCACCATTCTCCTGTACTTCACGTGAACTATTATTTTGCACAAAGGCACGTGCAGATAGATCGAAGCTCTTTATGTCACATCCCAAAACCAATAAGCCACCATAATAAACATGATTGATCTTTTCTCTTTAGATTATGCCCAGTCTTCAAGCCATGGGTAAGTTGATCGCCCATCCTAATGTTTCATCATACGATGGGGGGGGGGGTCATATTCATGCACACAAATAAATTAAATAATAAAATAAACAAAATAATGAGTCAGTTGTGTTTATCCAGACACAGTGGTTTTGGAGGGCAGTCCGGCCAAAGTTACAGTCAGCCCCCTGGTCAGAGCTACAGCCAACAGGGCTATGGAGGCTATAACCAAAACCCAGAGAGCAGCACTTCAACTTATAATCAGGGTGGATATGGCTCCAACTATGGACAGTCCCAGTCAGGTATCATCTAGTTTTGTTTTATCTGAAATGCTAGATATATAGAGTGCTTGTGAGTTTTGTGTTATTTTATTGGAAATTGTAAGTGGGGGAGTTTCAAATGTTGTTGTGGACAATGTGGGGGTCACAACTTACCCAACATCTTGCCTTTTTTAGGAGGATATGGGTCTCAGCCCCCCTCTCAGAGCTACAATCAGTCCTTTAATTCTGGAGGCTACAATAATAGCAGTCAGCCTCCACCATCTCAAAGCGGAGGCTACAACCAGCAGTCTTCTTTTTCTGGCTATAACCAGCCCCCTTCCTCTGGCTCTGGGTAAGTTTTGGGGGGTAAAACTCATTTTAACTTTAAACTGCTTTGGCATTGTGTCATGAACAATGATGAATTAAATTTAATTTTGTGTTTCAGTAACTATAGCAGCAACACCCAATCATCTGGCTATGGGCAGCAGCAGGGTGGGGGTGGCTATGGAAGTCAGAGTAGTAGTGGTGGTGGTGGTGGTTATAGTAGCAGTGGCGGGCAATCTGGAGGATATGGAGGCAGTGGAGGTGAGAGTGGTGGATATGGGGGTAGTGGAGGGCAACAACAGTCCCCTCCACATGGAGGAGGGCCTTACAATCAACCTCCCAACTACAGTTCCCCTCCACCTCAGAATTATGGACAACAAAATCAGTATGGAAAAGGAGGTGAGTGTGACAGATTAGTTTGGCAGGTTATTATTTGTGGGGTTACCTTGCATGGGTTAATGTGAAAGACAAGCATGCATAGGCTTTAAACTGGATTTTAATTGTAGGGTACAATCAGGATTCCCCTCCCATGAGTGGTGGGGGTGGAGGAGGTGGCTATGGAGGCCAAGATGGTGGATATAGCCAGGATGCCAGAGGTGGACGTGGTCGTGGGGGAGGAGGTGGTGGCTTTGGAAGTCGAGGGGCGGGTGGGTTTGACAGAGGTGGTCGTGGAGGTCCCCGTGGTAGAGGAGGAATGGGGTAAGCAAGTATATTAAGTTCATATGTTTCTTATAAAAAAATGTCATTTTCTTCACCACATGCACTCCACCTGTATACATCAGTCTGTTATCTAAGGAAAATTTTAGTTTCCAAAGGAGAAGAGGTACTAGTGTGGGGCAAGTTGTGGATCTGGTCATTATTTAAAGGTTTGAACTGTTTGTTCAATTAAAATAGAGCCAAAGGTGTTCCACTGTATGCAAACCTAAACTGGCTGGGCTAAAAAGTTAATGGTGGCCTTGACCTCGATTAAATGACGATTAAGTATCTTGATTTGGTTACAACGCTACGGTTGACATAAAACAACAACTTTGACATTGTATTACTGAATACTGAATTTGGAGGCCGGAGTGGTCTGGTGTATGATTTATTGGTGGTCCTCGTATCCTCAAGTATTTATCTAAAATGATGCATGAAGTTGGTGCAAGTGTGCTGAATATAATTAAATATTGTGAGAACTTTCCTTGTCATCAATCTACACATAATGCAACCAGCCAGAGGTTCACATAACATTGAACACAAATGATTTAGAATTGTGATGAATGACCAGGCAGGTCTTGATTCGAAATGACAATCTGTTCATCATTGATTACCTGGATTACACTGAACAAATGAACGAATAATGGGTTCGGACCTGTGGCAGTAAGTTTATCATTTTACTACTTTGTTTTGGGAAGGGCATTACATGTTTCTTCACACACTCATACTGCATGAAACCATATGTTTTTAGAGATAAACCCCCTATATAGTGCTTAAGTAGCTTGCTATTTTATATATATATATAACTTATTAGTAATATATGTCGTTCTAAACCACCAAGTGCTCCGATTGTCTTCAGAACACACTTTTTTATGTAAACCGGAAGGGTTCTGTCTGTTCTTCAGTTAGTTGTACTTTTCCCCATTATCAAAAATATCTAAAAATGTGTTCTGGAGACAATCGGAGCACTTGGTGGTTTAGAACGTCACATGGGTAAGTGATTTATGATCAAATTATAATTTTGGGGTGAACTATCCCTTTAAATGTATAAATGCATTTAATTAGCTTGACATGGTTTCAATGTTGTTAAGCTTGTAAAACTAATTTAGAAAATAGCAAACAATTATTAGTATTTATTACAATTTGGTTATTATACTCTGGTTACTACCATTGTCAGGTCACATTAGCAGCAGATGATCTTAAACTCATCAGAGGTTGTGGTCACACATGTGGTTCACACTTCAGGTGTTGTCATGAAAACGCTTGTTATTTAAATCTTCTCCATCCTCTCCTACAGTTTTAATGTGTGTTTCAATGCTTTAATGAATCTTTAAATCTCCTCCTAGGCTGTTTCCTACAAGGTTCAGCGGTTTAGGCTATTCCTTTTGAGGAAGACAAAACAGAAACACAGTATCTAGAAAGCATAAAGAAAGGGACTGAGAAAGTGAGGATTAGTCGATAATACTTTTAAAACATGCATGACTATTTTCATAGGACTTTAGTGTAAGGGAAATGGGTTTTCTTTAAAAAAATGTTAATTTCAGATCATCTTACATTTAAAGGAAAACATCTAAACTACAAAACCACTGAATTATTCTAAAAGGTGCAAAGCAGTTTCCGTCAGTTGTTACAGTATTACTTTAAAAGCAAATGTTTCTCTTCAAAGTAACAGAATATGGCTACGCCTTTTCCTATGTAATGGTGGATGGATGAAGGTCCTGGGTTAAGAAAAGGGCCTTCAATCTGTACAAAGGATTCTGTCCACTGATACACATAAATATAAATCTTGAACGGTTACAAATATGTGGTAGGAGTTCTTTTAAAATAGGCCAAATGGTAATAATGCAGAGCCTGCATGACTTTAGGAAGAAATATTACAAGGTTTCCAAAAGCCCTTATGGGTTATGATCCAAGATGATCTTAGTGAGAGGGGACAGCAGGGAAAGTGGGTCGATCGGAATCTTGTAGAAAGAATGGTGGAGATGATGGGCTCTTTCCAGCCTCAAGAGTGAAATGGGGCATCACCCTCATCAACCTTCAATTCGTCTCGCTTGTCTCTTCTTCTCCATCAGAATGGGCGATCGTGGAGGATTCAATAAGTTTGGTGGTAAGTGACAAACTCTTTAAACAAGGAATCTCAGGGGTTTAAAGAGTGCCTGGTCTAAGAGGGAGGAATGGGGTCTGGTCATGTCATAGACTGAAATGAATGTGGTAACCATGTATGTGGTCAAGATAAGCGGTAAAAACTAAACTATGTTATTACCATTATGCACGTTAATATATGACATCATCAAGACTCATTTCTGTATACAATGTACGAACAAGATCTTGGTAAAATGGCAGTTGTGGAATATTGATAAGTGTTGTCACCTGGAAGCTATAATTAACCTATAATGGGAGATTTTAAGGGCTTTGAAAAATATTTGCCCTTGTGAAGCTCCTGACACTCTTGTGAAACGTCATAAGAAATCTTCGGTGCTTTTTGTGGGTGTTTGAGATGGATTTCAAGCACAATCATAAGGTCTAGAAATGGAAGTGGAGTGGAATGGAATGTATCACTTTTTAACATATTTTACCAAATGGTGGGGAATACACGGACCCTAGGAACTGATCATCACCCAAATGCTGCTGCATGTATCCAAATGTAGAAGAATTGAAGTTAATGAACAGGTCCAACAATTACACTACACTTGGGGCCGGGAATGGTTTGGTCTTCACTATGACACACAGTTAAGTTTTATACTGGTCGAACTGTTCGGGAATTGAACTGTGTAAACCTTTATCGGTTTAAGTGTTCTAACAAGACTGGAATTGTCTTGTTAATACAAGGGAATGTGTTACATATTCAAGATGTTCGTCAGTCTTCCCAATCCAAAATTCTGGTACTGACTACTAAACTTTTTGTGTTGTTTTTTTTTTATTATAATGGAGTACCTTGGAGATAACACTTTTTTTTTTCTTCACTAAACAACTTGCATTCTGAGTGGTTTGCTTTTTTAAATCATTTTAAAAGAAATCAAAAACATACTTGAAAATCTATTCTGTTTGTGTAAGTTTGGCCAAATATAAGATGATGGTTTTAGCGTCACACTGGTTTAATAAAGATCCTGATACGTAATAAATCAACACAAGACAATAATGTAACATTTTAAGCTAATGTATTTGATTAACATTTAGTATGTGCTGAGAGCATTTTGTCAATATCATTTTCTTTTTTGATGGATGTGATGTTTTGTGGCTTTTACATCTGAGACTTCAAATAGAGGCCTAATGATAATGAATTAATATGATGGTGTATTCACAATATATGGCATGATTTAAAATATAAACTACAAATGTCTGAGCATCTCAGCAATAGACTGAAACTTACTTGCTTGTCACATATTCTGATACTGCACTTACGGGTATAACAAGGTAATGAAGCTTGGTAATGTGTGTCTGGCTAGCTCAAAAACAATTTTTAACAAAGCAATGATATGAAGTTGGGTCCACTTAAACTCTTATGTTCTACATGAATCTTTTTTTTTCTTATTTTGCTGAAGACCAGGATTTAAAATCTGAACAGACTACTACACTTTATGGTTGCCATATACACCGTCTTGCTTAATTTCGTTGCACTCCAAAAATGAAAGTACACCATTGTATACGTTCTTTTTTTTAGTAGTCTTACCCAAAGACATGTGTGAGAAAAAAGACCATTACAATCTTTGTACGCTTTGTGTCAGTAACTGATTTCATTATTTGGAAAATGTATTTGAGGTTGCATTAAAGGTGCACTGTGTAAAAGTGAATTTTTCATCTACATGCACAGTGGGTCCCCTTACATGGAAGTTGCCATTTTGGACCGGCATGTTTTTACAGTAGCCTGAAACGGACAAACTGCTTTGCAGAGCAGTTCCAGATGATGACCTGTTTGTCCTATGGTGTTTACCATAGCTTCTCTGTGCGTTTCAAAAGGGGGTTGAGCTATGGACTGAGCAATTGTACCGCTAGATAACGGTAACATCTACACAAAGCTGTGGTGGTGGTTGCTTAACCTGGGCACATCTTGCGGTTGAGGTATGGACATGCTCGAACATCAAAGAAATTGAGAACTTGAAAATTTGCTTTCATGGGACGGAGAATGACCTTGTGGAGGGTACCACAGCACAATTGTCTCCCATATAATATTTGATGTGTTGTTTAAACTGGTGTTTAGTTATTCAGCCAATAATGAACAAAATGGGTATTTAGTGCCCGGTTGAAAAATAATATTTGTTTAAAAGTTGTTGCTTGGTTGAAACTTTATTATGCATGTTTAAAAGTTGACTAAATACCTCCAACTAATAAGCTGAAAAAATTGTGACCCCAAAAATGTCCAAAGACTGCTACAAGGTAGCTAGACTGTAAATGTTTAATTTTTTTCTGCGGCTAGGTGGATTTTGTGTGTGTAACCACTAACTATAACATGTAAGATATGAATGGGTATTATATGGAGTAATTTAGTAAAATCTGTTTATAAGGATACCTCAAGCTACAACAATTAGGGTGGGAGCAAGATTCTCCAACTTGTGCTCTTAAATGTAAGTTTTGCATTTCCAACTAGACAAGTTGTCATTTTTAAAAGCAGGCACAACGGTCTGATTCAAAACTCTGATTGTATCATTGCTGTTATTAAGTCAGAAATGCAGCTATATTTGCTTTAGTTCCAGTTTTCTAGAGTATATTGTGTTGTATGTGTATGTATGTATGTCAGAAGTAATGTAAATGCGGTTTTGTGAATTATCTATGTGCATACAGTATTTAATATACATGACTGTTCCTTTACTTCAAAGGGCCCAGGGATCATGGAGCTGGTGGGCCAAACAGTAAGTACTTCATCTCAACTAGTTACTAATATTGTGTTACACAAGAAACAGTAAGGACAATTTTTTTGTTTGTTTTTTACAGTGCAGGAGCAGGATAACTCTGACAACAACACCATTTTTGTACAAGGTCTTGGAGACAACTACACCGTGGACTCGGTCGCAGAGTTTTTCAAACAGATTGGCATCATCAAGGTAAACAAATACAAAAGGTTGCAAAAAACTTGATGTGCAGCAGCTGTTTTTACTTTGCCTCACTGCTCTCATTTCCTCACACAGCTCAATAAGAAGACTGGATTACCCATGATAAATCTGTATACAGACAGAGAGACAGGCAAGCTCAAGGGTGAAGCTACAGTTTCCTTTGATGACCCCCCGTCTGCCAAGGCTGCCATTGATTGGTTTGATGGTGGGTTAAAATGGACCATATGACATCATATGTGATCTCTTTTCCTTGAATCCAGTTTGCATTCTCATTGTCTGTTTAAATTGTGTTACATACATATAACTTTTCTCTACAGGTAAAGACTTCAATGGAAACCCAATCAAGGTGTCCTTCGCCACTCGTAGGGCTGACTTTGGACGAGGGGGTGGAGGTATGAGAGGTGGTCGTGGTCGTGGAGGTAAAGTCTCTGTATATTTTTTTGGTTTCCTTCTCTTCAAGTGATTGCCTTTTGTTTCCTAACATTGTTTTGTCTCCTTTCCCACAGGGCCAATGGGCCGTGGGGGATTTGGTGGAGGACGAGGTGGTGGTTTCCCAGGCAATAATGGAGGAGGTGGTGGTGGCGGCAATGGTGGCCAGCAGAGAGCAGGGGACTGGAAATGTTCAAACCCGTAAGCGTTGGTTTGCACATACTCTTAAGAGACTGAAGATGTTATTATGAAGCAAATGTTACACGTTGCTTTTCCATTGTGTATAGGACTTGCGGTAATTTGAACTTCTCATGGCGAAATGAGTGCAATCAGTGCAAATCTCCCAAACCTGAAGGCAGTGAAGGTGGAATGCCACCGATGGGAGGTAAAGAATAACTTTCCTGCCAAATTCTTGCATTGTCAAGGCATTATCTGACTTGATTAACTTGTGGAAAGTGCTTAAAAGCATGTGTTTGTATAGGTGGTTATGATGGGGACCGGGGCGGCAGAGGTGGTTTTGATCGAGGAGGAGATCGTGGTGGGTTCCGTGGTCGTGATCGAGGGGGCTTTAGAGGAGGCAGAGGAGGAGACCGGGGTGGATACGGACCTGGCAAAATGGACTCAAGGTGACTTCTTATTATGCACTATGTTGCATAACTTTAATTAATTAATTACTAGAATGTTTGTACATTATTTACTGTGATACACTGGCTTTTAATACTATTTTAAACATGTGGGCACAATATATTTTATTGTCTTCTCTGTTTTATGTTTTTCAGAGGTGACCAGAGACATGACAGGAGAGAGAGACCTTACTGATAAGAAACTTTTTAAAACTTTTGTTGTTTAAATCAGATTTGAAATTGATGTGGGACCAGTATGCACTCTATCTTAACACTTGTATACCTTGTTACGCATTTTCTTTGTTGTATATTGGGAGGTTTTGTTTTAGTTTTGGTAATATTGTTTAATTTGCACATTATTTTTCCATTCATATTTAAATAAGAAATGTTCTCTCGCTCTGAATTTTCTGGTGTTTTGGTCACAGCATTAGTAGTGTCCGTGCTGTTTATTGAAATACTTTTTTGACATTTTGAAAATAGGTAATGATGGATAAAAAATAAAGTAAAAAAATAGCAATAGTGGTGTTTGTAATTTTTTTTCTCTTAGCGTTTTTATCATTGTAGGATCAGTGTATTTCAATTAATTTTAAGTTCAAACTAATTATCTCTGTGTGAACGATTTTTTGTTTTTGTTGAAACATGGTTGAACTAATAGGAAGAGTGCTGTCAGTGGGAATGATATTTACAAAGAAAAATAAGCAATAAATATATTTTTGTATTACATACACTCGTTAAATCATACTGGATGTGACTTAATGGTCATTGCTCAAGTACAAGAAAGTTATGGGTTCGAACCGCAGGGAAGACACTGATATGCATGCAAGTCGCTTTGGATAAAAGCATATGCCCAATGCATAAATTGTCAATGTCATCGGAATTTCAAATGGCTACAGTTTTGTGGGACTCCCTTCTGTTCTGCAACTGACTCCAACCGACCTGATGCCCTGTGGAAGATGAGACATCCAAGTTATATTCTAGAAGCAGCGAGCCACATCTAAAGAGGTGAGATCAGTGAAAAGGTACTCAACAATCAAGACAAGTCCATAAAACACTCATGATGAGACTTGAAAACGCGCGCATATTTTCCAAGAGTTAACATATAACAGTTTAGCACCACCTGCTGTTCACCGAAGTGTAACGTATTTTATTTTGTTGGAGTTTATATACAAAATCATGTCAAACGTAAATTCAATTTTAAGAACTGAAATTCAGGCGCAGTTTAGACAATTTCCAGATCTCCAATTTGAGATCTCGCGTGCTTTAGACGAGTTTCTCTCTCCGCCTTTTGAAACATACGTAGACAACATTCAATATATTCATGAAATAACAATGACATGTATATAAATTTTGCTTTTAATTTGTCACTGTAAGATATAACTTTCTGCGATTAATTTATTTATCCTCTGAACTTTTCTTTTAAACTTGTTGTAGTACATTTACTAACGTATGTTTTCTATTTGCGTTTTAATAAACACTATAATTCGTGAATTATTTATTGAAAAACCCTTATGTACCCTTTTTTTCTTGTCATTAGGCTTTTTATTTGCCATAATACAACATTAAGTTTGCATGACGAAGGCCGAAATGTTGCTGTTTTTTTTTACTTTTGAAATAAAAGGAACGCAACAGTGTGCAGATCTTTTTTCTATTTTTTCCCATAATACAACAGTACAAAGTATGGAGAAACATTGCAATTACAGAAAAATATATTTATTACACAATCAACAAGCCAGAGTTAAAATAAATAAATAAAAAGTGGAGAAAATTGTGTCATTTTACTAGCAATGTCATATTTGCTTGTATTCCACACGCATAAAGCTACAAAAACATGGCTTTGTGACTCATATGACGCAAATTAAAATGAAACTCAGATTCGTCAAAAAAAAAAAAAAAACGTATAGATGACAGCGGTCGAAAATATATGGTGAGGTCTGTGAAGACAATTAAACGCATAAAATAGGTTCGTGTGAAAGTACATTAACATTTTGATATGTATTATTTTTTTGTAATTGTAACTTCGTTTAACGTAGTTAAATAAATGCAAAAAGTCATGAATTGTGTGGAAAATGCTAGCGCCAATGCAACGAATGTTGTTTCTAGTGACTGATGGCGTACAGGCGAGGCTCACAGGTTAGTTACGCGATGGCCGCTCACTGTATTATGTTTTTATATTATGGATATTGCGCGTTCTTGTGGAAAATAAATGCTTATGATGCCTCGATGTTGCATCGGAATACAAGCGACGCTGTGTTAGACCAGTTTTAGGGCGCACACGCAAAAACGGAGCTAGATTTTAAGTGAGGATTCTCTGTTTTTAACCGTACGTTACAGGCCTAGCTGTAGCGAGCTAGCAGCCGTCCGCTGTGTCTGTCGAAGCGGGCAAACCTCCTCAAGACGCGCGCTCCGTTATGTGAGTCTTTTGGGACATTATTGAAGAGTACTTGGTTTTAGTCTCTCAAATTTGTGTAAATTGGTTTGTTGGAAGTAACTGGATTATTTGCTGTCACATCTTTTTGAAGTTAGTGTTTAGCTAGCTCACGCTGTAAGAAGCTAGTAGCTTCAATGTTTATTATGTTAGCTTGTTGTTATGCTACTAGTCAATATGTCAGGTAATAGATATCTGTTTATACCGCGTTTTTGTTTGCGTATTACTTCGTAAAAGTATGTAGTGAGCTGTGTTTTAGTTCTGGGTGTAATGTATGTGAGTAACTATTTTAAGAGATTGTTGCATCTTTATCCAACTTAAATTTAAGGGGCGTTAGATCATCTTGTCACATGGTTGACAGTAAAATATTATCAGCATTTTAACAAGGAGATGGCACATATTAAAACCGCTCTAATTTTGTGTGTGTTTTTTAAAAAATTAACTTTTTATGTGGGACCTTATATCACCCCTATTCTTAAATTTTTGTGTTTTAATTCAAAAGTTGTCAAACTGAAGTGTTCTGTAGGTACTGCTTATAGCTAATCAGTAAATGGAATGAGCCATCAATTAAAGCTTTTTTCGCTACTACTAATACTACTAATACTACTAAGTCATGTGAACATTTGCACATCAATTCAGTCTCCTCTACGTTTCTGCAGTTATAGCATGGATCCGGACAGTGGGGTGGACACTCAGCGAACACTCAGTCTACAGTGGAAAAGCTATAAACTAGTACAAGACCCTGCTCTCCGAAGGGTTACTCAAAAGATTTACAGATACGATGGGATTCATTTTAATATACAGGTATGTACGTTTTGTTGATCTGTGAAAAAAATACTGGGCTACATGTCTATGTAAATTTGATATATTCATTTATAGGTTTGATTTTTAATGCGTTGTTTGTTATGTTCCTTATTAGGATTCAGGATTTCCACCTGTGGGGGAGTTGCGTGATCCAAGACCCCGCAGAATCTGGTCCAGACACACAGAGCTGTCACTACCAGTACCCAAATTTAAGGTATTTCTTCATTTTTATCTCTTCTGTGATTATGTATTTTACAGTTCTGTTAAGGTCTGTGTTTATGTCCCACTTATTTAACCCGTTCCTTTGTTTTCTTCTTGCCTATAGCTGGATGAGTATTATGTAGGCCCTATTCCGCTTAAGGAAGTGACGTTCGCAAGGCTGAATGATAATATCAAGGAGCCGTTCCTGGCAGAGATGTGTGCCAAGTTTGGTGAGGTAGAGGAAATGGAGATTTTGTTTCATCCCAAGACAAGAAAGCACTTGGGCTTGGCCCGTGTCCTCTTCACTAGCACTAGAGGGGCCAAAGATACAGTCAAGCATCTGCACAATACATCTGTCATGGGCAACATTGTTCATGTCCAGCTGGATATTAAAGGTACATTTCTTTGTAATAAAATAAATAAAGGAGGAGCTCAGAGACAAAAACCTCTAATGCCTTGTTCACACTTTCAGTCCAAATCCGATTTTGGTATGTATCCGACTGGAATCCAATCCCATTTAGAATGTGTGAACGGCCAAAAACCACAGGAATTCCATTATTTTTATCAGTTTTGGGCTATTTTTATCCGTGGTTTGAAATCCTTGTCGCATTTCCGGAAATCCAATTCTCAGTCTGACCACTCTGATCGAGTTTGTGTAGCTTTTTGGTTACGTCATGCTTTCGCGTCACGTAGAAAGTAAACACGTCAGATGATGAAGCAGATTGTCGTGCGAGCGCAACTTCATTACCAGATAAACCGAAAAACAGCAGTACACTACAGGATGCACAGATCTGAAAAGTTATGATACACAATATGGACTGTGAGTTGGTCAAATCGGATTTGGACTGACTGTGTGAACAAGGTATAAGTGCATCTTGACATATTTGTATTTGTAAAGAAGCATTTTTTCGTCGTTCTGCCAACAAAATGGAATTTCTGAATAGCCTGAGTGCGGGATTATGCAAATTTGAAGCAAATGTATAATATGTGCAAAGAGCGTTCGGTCAATATCCTCATCTTATTATTGGCGTTTAGCAGCTTTTGCATCTGAGCGTCTTCAAATGTTTTTGAGAATATTCAAAGTACTGTCTGGTTTGGATTGATATGGTGTATTTCTTTATTATTTTTCATTTTTGTAAGGAAACACTTTTTTTTAAAGATGCACAGGTGAAATATTGCATAATATTTCTATACATGTGTTGTTTCAGGCCAACAGCGGATGAAATACTATGACCTCATAGTAAGTGGGTCATACACCCCTCAGACTGTGCCACTTGGAGGCAAAGCTCTCACAGAGAAGTTTCAGCCCCCTGCCCCAGCCCCAGCCCAGCCCGACACGGTGAGTACACAAACAAACCTAAAGAATCCTTTGCTTTAGTATAAATGATGCCACTGTGTTGCAAAATACCATGGCACCTTCGCAGAAAGAGACATTTTTACAAGCTTTTTAACGCTGAGTAGTTCATACTAGGGCTGTAACGATAAATCGTGTGTCTCATTAAAAAGACCTGTTTAAAATCGATTCTGCATCGCAAGGCTGCGATTGTGTGTTTCATGCACAGCTTGTGCGTGTACTATGGCTCTGTGATCAGTAGGAAGTCCTTATCAATCTAAAATCATTATGAGTCGGAGTCGTTTAAAACGTGCATTTAAAAAGCAACACTCCTAAAACAAAATCATTCAAAATATTCTTTATTATCATGAAAATACCTGAAACAATCTAAAGAACGGCGATATAAATATCCTTCGAGACATTATTCTATTCTATTCGAGACATTAGACTATTCCTGGAATAGCGTCCGTAATGCTACTTCTTCTGTGGCACAATTGGAGTTTCTGCATGAGAGTTCCCTCTGGCTTTTGGATGTGGCGGCATTTCACTGTAATTCATTCAAATTCATTCATTGAGAAAACGTGCACGATAAATTGTTACAGCCCTAGTTCATACTGTAAGTTCCAATTACTCATAAACTCAAAACCCTTTTGGTTTTATAATTACAATGGGTGGACTAGTAAAGACAAGAAGCTTTATTTCTAACTGTAGTACAACTATAGTAGTGCAGTACGTAGTGAAATGAGACAACGTTTCTTCATGACCATGGTACTACATATAGACGCTGAACTACAAAAAACAACACAGAGCTAAAAGTAGTTTAACCTTGCCACAAAAAGTGGATTTGTGCAACCTAGTGCAAACAGTGGTTGCAGAAATGGATACAATGCACTACATGACAAAAAACATTAAAATTAAAATAGGGCTGAGCAGTATTCAGTCTGGAATATGTAGTGTAGTGACAAAGCCCATTTGTGGCTGTAGATGAAAAGAGTAATTGCTTTCCTAATGGCTGCTGAGTTTTATGTTATGTTCAGTAACCACGTTATATGTTTCCCATGCATATCTATTGGTATTTCCGATTGCTTTAAATAATGATAGTTTTGAGGCCAATTTCTGGTTAAAATAGTAGGAATTTTATGGACATAGTACGTTTCTCATCACATTCACACATGTGTTGCAATATTCTATCAAAATAATAATTGGACTTCATATCAGGTTTTAATTTTATTCTCTGGGCTTTATTCTTTATTAAGATATCTAATTGCTATTATTTTTTCTATCGTTTAGTCGTCTGATATCCGGCGGAGGCTCTCGACAGAACAGATGATAGCACCTGCTGCTGCCCCTCTCAACCCTGGAAGCACCACCCCTTGTTCTGTGGACACTGGGTTTGGGGACCAGCGTGTAGACACCCCTCCATCCTCACTAGGAGGACCTTTTACCCCTGGTTCCTCTGCTTCTTCACAAGGTGGAGGCACTCCCTACACCCCTCGCTCTGGAACCCCTTTCTCCCAGGACTCGGGCTTCTCTGTGGGCAGGTTGGTTTCAGAATCTATCAATTAAATTTTGATTAGGAATGTTACATTTTTTTTGTGTGTTTTCAAAAAATAATTTTATTTCTATTGTCTTTCTTCTTAGGCACACCGGTTTTAACAGTGCTCCACTCAGCAGCAGCTATCCTCCACAGGATATGCTTCCATCCTCCTCCTGCTCTTCTTCAGCTGTTTCCTCCTCATCAGGGTTTAAGCCCCCACGATACCATGATGACCCACACGCTCCACCTCCACAGGAACCCTCCATGTACCACAGAGGTCGGCCAGGCTATCCTCCATCAGCACCTTTCCGACCTAATGAACCTCCCTATCCCTATCCCAGTGTTGCAGGGTCAGGGATGCATGTGCCGTTACATCCCCCTATGCCACCTCCAGGATCACAGTATGAGCAGCTGCCGCTTTCCGATAGAGAGAGAGACAGAGAACGGGGACACCGGGAAAGAGACAGGGATAGGGACAGAGACTCAGCTGGTCGATATGGAGGTGGAATAAGCTCCCGTCGTTCATCTTACCACTACCAACAGGATACAAACTCTTCCTCCTCCAAATCATACCATTCGCATCATTCTGACCGTCGGGAAGACAGGGATGGCAGAGCGTACAGACGGGACAGTTCAGGCTCTCGCTCGGGAGACCACGGGAGACATCGAAACCACCATCACTCCCACAACCACCACAGCAGCGGAAGGCGCAAGAGCAGCAGAGATCGGGACTGGGAGAGAGACCGGGAGGGAGACTACCCCAACAACTCGGACCCACGTTATGGAGCTCACTCAAATTCAAGCCACCACTCATCCAACAGTCTTTCTCCCCCCTCTGCCACCTCAACATATGGAGGATACCCATCATCAAAAGACCTGTCACCTTACGATACACCCTCCTCCTCACGGCTGGAGCCTTCACCAGCTTTCCGTCCCCAGCAGGGTGCAGGTGAGAGGGGATTTGGTATGGGAGGGAGTATGGACAATGATTATCGGACACAATCTCACCACACACCCCTTGCTCCTCCGCCTCCACCACCTCCTCTTCCGCCAGCCTCCGTCATCGCAGCCGCCGTGGCTGAAACGCTTGGGTCTCTGGATTTTGGCCAGGAGAGCCCCGTCCGAGACGAACAGTGGACCAAACCCAAACGCCATCCAAGTACACCACCCCGTCCCCCTCGTACACCTCCAACTTCCTCCCCTCCCCACGCCTCTATCCCATCATCTTCCACTTCACCTTCCTCCACCTCCCTGCCTCACCACCTTCCCTCCTCAACAGCATCTCTTTCTCCACCTCCTCCACAGCGTGATTCCTCCCCAGAGCCAGACTCCACCAATGAGAGCTTACCGTTCATGCACCACAGCAGCAGCTTGGACTCGCGTATTGAAATGTTGCTAAAGGATCAAAAGTCCAAGTTTTCCTTCCTTGCCTCAGATGATGAGGACGACGAGGAGGATAGAGACAGAGGAAAAGTAGATGGGAATACGGCGGGAAGGGAAAACAAACTGAGAGCAGAGGATGGAGGAAGGCCAAGCCACAAAAAACAAAGAGAGACAGAGGGAGAGCTACAGAGAAGAAGAGGAGAGCGAGAGAAAGACGGACGCCGAGGCAGGGATAAAAGGCAAGGTGGTGGAGGCAGGAAAACCCCTCCAGAGGTCGTCGCCTCCACTCCTTCCACCCAAGGATTAGTATCTGACTCTCTTCAGGGCCAAATGCCTCCCTCTGAAGAGGACCACACTTCTGACCCACACAGGGCTCCACGTACCCCACCAACCTACAATGGAGAGGCTCAGGTGAGAACTCTGATTATTTTGATATTACACATGTTAAGGCTAATTCACAATGACCCAACAAACTCATTCACAGAAATCCAACAAAATCATTCATTCCCAATTAGAATGTTGGTGTTGGTTGGAATTTCCTGGAATAGCTGGAAGTTACCAGAAAATCATTATTTCAGTGAAAAAAAACAAATTGTGTCACCTTGGGCACATGCATAAACTTGAGATATGCAGACAGATGGAATAATGTCAACTAATAACAAAGAAACTATTTATGCTATGTGCACACCGCCAGCTACTATGTTGATATGTGTTGCTCATCTTTAAATGAGATTGTTAGTAGGCATTCCTAATTTTTTTGTCCTATGAACATCAAAAAACAAATAAGTAACTATCCTCTCAATAACGGATGAAAGCCGAATTGACGTGAACTTAACTGCTTCACTCTCATTAGGTACGTTTACATGCAACCAAATAATCTATTTGTAATCATATTGATGGCTCGATCGTATTGAAAAGTTTACCTTAATCAATACAATTGAGGATGATCGGATGCAAATTTGGATCGTATTGAAGGGGGTGGTGTACTCCGATCTGTGATCCGATCAGCAGGAGGAAAGTACGCATGTAAACACGTGAATCGTAGTATTTTCTAAATCGGATGCAAAAATACCTTGTGCACATGTGCAGAACATTTGTGCTCCAAGTTCACGAATTATATTTACCTCTTATATCACATTATTCTCGTCACAGAAACACGCAATAGCAAGACAAAAGCATCACACATTAGTAAGGTAACGTTAATGGAGTGACGCGCTGTACACGCGATGTACTACCATTAGATTTGTTGTTTTTGCAATGTTATAGTGATCATATATAATTATTTCTCAGTTTCTTTATTAGAATACAACCAGAAAATACAGGAAATGTGTATGTAGTATTAAAAACAGTATAAAAGTATAAGCTGTAGTGTTAAGTATTTAGGGTAAACTCCCCTTCCACTTGAACAATAGCAAGAAAATGCAGGATCTCTTAAACCTTAATGAAATTAAATTCTAATTCTAATCGAATGACTTCAGGACTTCAGTCTCTTCAAAAAAGCGGACGATCATGTGTTTTGTGCCAAGAGAGGTCACACTAAATACTGACTGATGCCTGAAGAAGACATTTAGTTCTGAAAATCGTTTTGTTTTTAATTTTGTGTACATATTTCCCGCATTTTCTGTTTTCTATCTTAAAAAAAAAGAGTGAAAAATAAATATGGATGGACATTAAAACTTTGCCAAAACAACAAAGTAGTTGTTGGTGGTGGCCTAAGATGTTTGCACAGTAATGTATATAGTTAAAAACATTGTAAAAAAATTACATTTTTTTGAAATTCTTCTTAAAAATTAGCCTACAGAAAAATGCTGTCACAACCGAAGCGAAGGCTCAGTCAAATCCTTAAGTGTTTCAAGTCGGTCGTTAGTACGAATTCAGTACTTGTTGATCTTACAGAACTCATATTATACCAAATATTATATCCTAACCCCAAGTGAAGTTTAAAGTTTGAGGATCTTATGTAAAGTTTGCTTTCATCATGTAAACAGACTCGAAACACCAAGTGAGAGCCGGAGAAAACAAAAAACATAACAGACTACATAGTCAGCATATGAATATCTTCTTTTGACATGTTTTTGTAAAGAAAGACAACCTTATTTAGCCTACCTGCTCCGGTGAAAGCCTGTTTTTTATTCTACAATATTCTGGCTGCAGAGAAAACGCACTCTGCTCTGTGGTTATTCGGTAAGGACAACAGACGAATCGAACAAGAATATTTAAATGTAACATTATTTTAGGAATAATTTCAACATTATACCTTATTGCTGACTGAGTAGGCTATGTCAGGTAGCTAACAAATCTTTCATGATGCACTGATGCGGTGGGGCAGCACATCTAAATAATATGTGAACCAGTGGACAAAGCAGGCAACCCAACATTAAATCTCAAAATACTTAAATTAGTCTGCGATCTAAACTGCCAAAACAATCAGTAGATACAAATTAATTTACAATAAAAGACAGTAAAGTTGAAGTGAAAAGCATTAAATGAGCAGTAGCTTTAACCCTGTGGAGGCGCATTAAAAACAAACAAACAAACATTCGAATAGCCTTTTTTTTATTATTATTTTTGCCGATCGAATTCGACTATTCGTGCACATCCCTAGTTATTGTCACTGGTCTCACTGGATGTTGCCAAGCTTCCATTGAAATAAATAAGATTGTGTCGCTCTGTCGTTGCTAGTCGATGGGTGTGCGCTGTGCACGCAGCATTAGACATTTTGTAATAACAATGCATTGATGTATTTGGCAGGTGCATTGTTACAGTACTTTTTAGTAGGGCTGTGCAAAAATATCACCTGCGATTCTCATGCGTGTTTCATCAGTAAAGCCGGTTGGGTGATTAGTATTAAATCGCCATCAGCTGCTTTCAGATGGAGCGGCATTTATTACACAGACCCGTAGTTCACTGAGAAGCTAGGCAACATCGCATAGATTTTCTTCGATTATGGACCCGATTTTGCCTAGCTTCTCTGTGAACTACGGGTCTGTATAGTAAAAGCCACTCCATCTGAAAGCAGCTGATTTAATACTAATCACCGAACTGGCTTTACAGATAAAACGCGCATGAGAAACTGGGTATTTACTACATAGAGCCGTATTTCACAGAGAAACATGGCAAAATCGCGTTAAAAATCGAGGAAAATAGACTCCGATAATTTATGCGATTTTTCCCTAGCTTCTCTGTGTATTAAATGCTACTCCATCTGAAAGCTGGTGATGTCGATTTACTACTAATCAAGGAACCGGCTTTAATGATAAAACACGCATGAGAATCGTAGGCGATTCTTTTTTTTTTGCAATAATCCATATTTTTATCAGGAAAGACAGAGTAAACTAGATTTCAGTTAAAAAGTCCTCCACAGTGTGTGATGGTGGTAGGGCTGTGACAGTAATGATCACCACTGCGGTGGTGTGCACATCGCAAATTATGAAAAATATAAACTACAATCTCGCCCAGTAAGATGTCTTCTGGTTCATGTTAACGCACACAGCCAGCAGACGTGGAGTTAATGCGCTATTTGCAAGGGAAGGCAATTGATATCAGTGATGACCCACTGGCTTGGGGCAGAACAATGAGGCAAGATATTGGCGCTTCTCAATCCGAAGGCTCTAGCCTCCGGAGGTCAAATTTGCAAGCTGCATACGTCATCAAGACGTATATACAATAACATTAACAATTATAAAGTACTTTGTTAATCATACATTGTTGTAATATGCTTATAACTTGCAAATGTAACTTAGTTAACTGAAATAAACCAGGCTTGATGCTTGATTTACTTCACGTTACGTCTTAAACCACACGGAAACGTCACCACGCCGTTTTCTCCTTCAAAGCGCGTGGGCGCTTCAGAGCGTCTTTAGTTGCTAAGTAACCTAAGCATTGCTTGATGCTGTGACGAGCAGCCAACGGCGGAGAAAGAATTTGGTGTCTATGAACACGCACATTTGATATGAACTGTATATCTGATCCTCGTTTACATTTTTATATTTCAAAACTAGCCCTATATGCATCAAAGTGCATGTGCACATGCGTGCATGCACCCCCCCCCCCCCCACACACAATCTTTAACCTTTAATTTGTGCGTGACCATCACGGTGGTAAAAAAACGCCACCGTCCCAGCCCTAGATGGTAGTCTTGTCTGGTGAGAAGTAGTCCTATACAGTCTGCTCAGCAAACATTACTGACTTCACTCTTATGAAATGTCTAATTTTTCTGCCAAAAAATTCAAGGTCCTGCCCTACATTTTTTGAGAATTTTCTGTTTCACATAACAAAAATCACACTTTTTCTTAATCTTCGTTATGGTATTATAATTTTTTATGTTTAAAATCCTATTATTGTTTCTGGCTTAGGTGTTGGAAACACTTTTTTAACACATCATTTTAATAATCCATATTAGATTTACTAAATATAAATAACTTTGCAACTGCTTATCAACTGCCAGTCATTACAGTATTAAATTGTGATGATCCCTCAACAGACATTTTACTGACTATAAGTATCATTTTGAACTACATTTCAACTTAGTCTAGTAACAATAACCCCTTCCCTAATAGTCTAATTTAGTAACTAAAGACAGTTGACGTATAGCTCCAAAGCTAGTTATGTATTGATTAGAATGTGTAAACTGGATTATTAAAATAAAGAGAAATCTGGTACTTTTAGTCACTGTGTTTAATTAAGTTTTAACATCCTTTCTTCTCAGCCATCTCCTCGCTCTTCTGGGGAGGACATGGAAATATCAGATGAAGATGACAACACCATTAACACAGCAACACCCCATCCCGCTGCCTCCTCTTCTTCATCGCCAGCCACCTCCTCACAATCTGCTCTCCCCTCCCAAACTCCAGACCCCTCTGCCAGTCCTCCCCCTGACACCAGCCAGCATTTCAACGCCACCATGCCACCTCCACCCATCCCATCTTACCCTCCTCACCTCCCTCCTCCACCTCCACCTGGCTTCTCTCTGCAGCCTCCTCCACCCCCTGGCATACCCCCGCCGCTTCCTCACATGGAGCTACACCCCGAGTACCCTCCTCCCCTGCCACACCACATGTACGACTACGCCAGCTCCATGGAGCTCATGAGCCAGTACAGCGGAGGAGCACCCATGTCATTCCAGATGCAGACGCACATGCTCAGTCGCCTCCACCAGATGCGACTGGCTTCCTCCAACAGCACTACCGCACCCCCTGCAGAAGTCCCGCCCACCTCTGAATATCCTCCCTCGTATCTTCTTCATTCTATACCCCCTCCCCACCATCCACACCACCCATACATGGACCAAGATGGGACTGTGGCCACTCACTATGACCAGGACCACCGCTACATCCCTCCTCACTTACCGTACGCCTACCCAGACCCCCATGCCGCTCAGCTTCCTCATCCTCACCATCACGTCATCCCGCCCCCTCACAGCCCCTGGCCTCAGCACCTACTGCCTCAGCAGTACCCGTCCCACTATCCTCCACCCGCCTTTGGCACGGTCCCTGGTGTAGACGGAGAGCTGTATGGAGCAGCAGGTGACCAGATGGCCATTATGGGGCACAATCCCTGCGAGGCCGTAGTTCAGCAGGTACTGGCAGCTTTGATAGAGGAAATGAAGAACATCATGCAGAGGGACCTTAATCGCAAGATGGTGGAGAACGTCGCCTTCGGCACTTTTGATGAGTGGTGGGACCGCAAGGAAAGGAAAGCTAAGGTAGAATCAGAAAGAGATCATGTTTGTTTTTTGTTTTTTTATTGAATTTTAATTTGGGAAGTGTATTTTTTTTTACAGCACACTTATATTTAAATAGTAATAGTTTTAGTTCTTTATGAGCTATTCCTTAACAGTTCTGTCTTTCTTTTCTTGCCCAGCCATTCCAGACAGGTATGCGGGGAGTGACGGTTGTGCGAGAAGAGGAAAAGAAAGAAGAGAAGACGAGCAACAAACCTCGAGAGCCGCTTATGTCTCTGGTTGACTGGGCCAAGAGTGGAGGCATGGAGGGTTTCGCCTTGCGGGGAGCATTGCACTTGCCTTCTTTTAAGGTGCTTAACTTAATTTCCCACCTCCTAAGCATTTATAGATCATGGATTCCTTTAAAACAGCAACTTTTTGTTATTATTTGCCTTATATAAGCAAATGCAAAGAAGCTAATACTAATAGAGCGTGCAATACAGGTGAAAAGGAAGGAGCCTCAGGAGCTTGTAGAGGGTGGTGAGCTGAAGAGAGCTAGACCTTCTACTCCACCTGATGAAGAAGATGAGGGTATGGCCCATATGTAGTGCTTTATAACCAGATTAATAACATGCGTTTGCAGAAGCTTTAAAGAGTTCCCTTCCCAGTTTAAATAATTGTACTTTTATAACCTCTCAATATTTTCTCATCCTGTCTGTTTGCTCTTCTTTCCATCAGACTCGTATCAGGGGAAACCTGCCGACACTTCTGCTGGGAGAACCGAAGAGAGGCGCACCGCAGATAGAGGAGCAGCACGGAGAAGGAGGAGAGCCAAAGCACGCAAACCTTATGACTTGGACAGCGAGGGAGAAGAAACATCAGATGGCTCCTCCTCTGAGAAGGTTTGTTTTTGTTTGTGTGGCAACAGCTGTGTTTGCATAACCTATATCTGTAGTCTGATTGTTACTAATTAAAATATTTATATTACCTTTTTAGTTCTGCTTACGTTTAACTTGTGATTAGGGTGTCAATGAATTTCACAGTCTACTATTTCTGAAATTCTTTGAATTAAATATGCTATCCAGGCTGGTAGTGTTTTGGAGGTTTTTAAATAGAGTCAATGTGAGCATTGCTAGTCTTTATTTTTTGTTTCGTATTCTAATGTCTAAAAATGGAAATGTAAAATGTTATTTCTGCTAGGTGTCATTTCATTTAACAATGGCTAGGTGGCAGCATTCCTCAAGTTCTTCTGGGCGTTATTGTGGAATCTCAGAGTTCTTAACAGATAGTTTTAGGCAAGGGTGTAACTTTGGTTTGAGAAGTGGGGGGGGCACACACAATGGGGGAACATGTTTATAATAATGATAAATTCTGCCAAGAAGAATATGCTACTAAACTATGTATAAGGTTTATTTGTAAGGCTTCCTGTTTTCTACATAAATCACCCTATACATAATGTAAAGACATTCTGTGAAAATATAAACTTGATACCTTTATTATTGAATGAGTAATATCATGTCATTAATTGAAATCATAGTGAAATTAATGCTTGAAATCAAACTGTGATGCTCACAATAAGATTTGAGACTTTAGTCTAGTTTTCACAGGAGTCTCAGTGACAGTAAGTAGGCCCACATCAATACACAAATCAATAAAATCGTAACATTTAAAATGGCAAACAACAACAATACATTTTTGCTAGAAATGTACCTTCGGCATTAAATAAGATTGGGTCAAGAAATGCTTGACGAAAGCTTATTATTATTATTATTATTAGTATTAATATCATTTTTCATAAGGTAAATAACAGGTTTCACAAATTGTATTCTTTGAAACTGTGAACTTGAGAAAACAGCTCAACTCTTAAATGATTCTTCAGACTGTTTTTACAACTATAGCAGATTGCAGAATACATTTCCATTGTTAGAAAGATGAGAAGCTTTAATATACATTACTGAACTAGTTTAGCATTCCTTGCGTTTCTGTCTCATCACAATCAACTCGATTCTCGGATGCATAAAAATACTTCCTTGGCATATTTTGTTACAAAATGTTTGGGTGTGTAACTAATAGAATTTTTAGTTTGTTAATTATCTTATCTGTGTTAATTAAAACAGCTTATAATGATTGACTTTTCATCAGAATCGTAACACAAAACAGGGAACGTAAATCTGTTTTGCATTCCTCAAGCGTCACCTTATGTAAACTGTATTTATAGTAAGGAAATATGCAGATGTCATAGCAAATAGTAGTAAATACACACTTTGCTCTCTTCTGAAGCTCACTTGTCACGCCGCAACCGCGCTAAAAACTCAGAGTAAAGACGGGCTGGAGCAAGTGAGAGAGGCCCCAGCTGAGGAGGTTGCGCATGTGGCACAGTCAGTGGCTGGGGACTTAAAAAGTTTATGGGCCATTAGAATCGTCCTAAGCATCCCCCCTCACTGCGCCCCGTCGACACAGACAGACTCTGCTCGGTCCTGTTCTTCCTTGGCGAAGACAACGCGTGGTTAAAAAATTAAAAACAAATGACTTTGTTGGGACACCATCGGGATTTTGAAAAGTGGTCCCCAGTGGAAATTATGCCCATGGTTTTAGGCATGTTATTGTCATTATTGTAACTGTTGTTAATTGTTTTCCCTTTATGGTCAGGAGGAGGATGAAGACAGTGACAAAGTGGATGAGTCAGAAGGTAATATGTCTTTTGTTTTTCTTTCGAAACGTATGCACAAAGTTAACAAGAAACATATCCAAAGACACATTAAGTACTTGGGCCCATTGCCACAAGTTGTCAATGGCGCCACAATACTGAGGAGGGCAAGCCTCCGCTATAAACACACAAGTGCACATGGGAGCTGTATTTCTTCTGGATTAAAGCACAGTATACTTAAAGATTAAACGGAAGCGAAAACAATGCAACAGTATTTTCTGTTTTCTTTTTATGGTCTTTAAAAAGAGCTTTAAAAATTCTTACAACAGTGAAAGTGACAAGCTTGCTAAAGTATTTGAACTGTTTTTGCAGTCTACAGACTGTTTATGCTAAGTGTAAACGAGACCTAACAAACCAAAGTTTTGTTAACAAGAATAAAAAAGTAGAAAATACTTGCATGCATGATTTATTGTAAATAAACATACTTTTATGTTTTTTTATTGTTACTCTGGTTCTAAAAGGCTGTTATGATGCAAATAGCAGCACTGTGTGCAGCCAGTATTGTTTTTACGTGGTGAAATAGTATCTCCTTTATTTTGAGCTTTTAAGTATTTTCCCATCATTAAATGATCAATGTGTTTCTGACCTGCAGATATGAAATATAGTTTTCAAATGCATTCTTTTTCAGATGAAGCCCTTAGTGCAGACAGTGATGATGAGAGCATTTCTTCCTCTTCTTCTGCGAGCTCATCAACATCATCATCCTCATCCTCTTCTTCAGATGAGGAGGATGAAGAGGAAGGTGAGCCAGCAGCGGAGAGCGAGTCAGTGGACACAATGGACGAGTCTACAATGGACAGTGTGGCTATGGATGTAGAGAAAGATGAAAGGTATGTCTGTCTAGGTAAACTTGACATCATGAATAAAGATGAATATAGGTTGACAATGACTAATGTCTATGTCTCTTACAGGGACAAAGCAAGCCTTGACCAATCATCGGTGACTGCTACAGAAGTCAAGCCAGGTCTGTTAAATTATCATGAAATTAGAGCAAATGCACAAGTTTAAAGATCTTAATTTGTATTTTCAAGTGCGTTAACACTGTTCTCTGTTTGTCACTACTAGAAGAAGAGAAGACTGCTGCAGCTGTGCCTCCATCTTCACCTTACCCCCGTCCGTCCTCTCCTATCCTCCTCCTCCCGCCACTGAAGAAGCGGCGCAAGACGGTATCTTTTTCAACGGAAGAAAACGACGTCAAGCCCTCTGTTCTGTTGTCATCTGCTCCTGTGCCATCACCCACTCCTGCCTTACAATCTCAAGCTCCAGACCTTCCAACTTCAGCTTCCCCTGGAAGCACATCCACTGTTCCACCTGCCTCCAAGCCCCTGCCCATGCTCCTCCCCTTCGCTTCCCGTCCCAGCGAGGGCAGCGCCCTTGCCTCTCCTGCTTCCCCCTCCACCATTCTCACCGTCCCGCCACCTGTCCGTTCCCTGCGGCCGGATGAGCCCAAAAAGAGTCCAGGTCCTTCTGCATCTCCACAAACTCCCCCTGCCAAAATCTCCTCCAAACGTGGGGCGGGCAGAGACTCTCCCAGAACTCCCCCTACACCTGTTTGTCTCACTGTCCAGAACCTCCCCCTGGACCATGCCTCCTTGGTCAAAATGGCATACGAGGACCCCGTTCCTGTTCCAACCACACAAAAGGGTCGCCCACGTGGTCGTCCTCGGACTCTCAGCCAGTCAGCTTCTCACCCTGCTTTGCAAGAAGAAGGGGAAGATGAGGAGGATGAAGAGGAGTTGGAGCAGAGGCTGAAACTCAGGGAACAGCTGGGAGTATCCAGCCTGCTGCAGCTGGCCTCTGCATCGAAACCTGACCTGTCTGTGTTGGCTGATGTGGCGTTGAAGATGGACCCAGAGGCAGATATCGACTCGGAAGAGACGGAGACCTCAGATGAGGCAGAGGAGCACAAATTAGAAGAGGAAGAGGGGGAGTTCTTCTCCCCTCACACACGCAAACCACTCCTGGATCCAGAGGGTCTGTTTGTTCTGCAAGAACACAACTATTCGAAAACACCTCCCACTCCACCCTATACCTCCCCTCAAAAGAGAACGAAACAGGACTCCACTGTCCTGCTCCCTGCAGACCTCAACCAGCACGGTGTTCAGGAAGCTCCAGAGGAGGTCATTGAGGATGCTCTCGCAGGCAGGGCGGAGGCTGCAGGTCTGTATGGAGATATGGGTGTGCTGGGCGAAGCCAGGGATGCAGCTGGGGCGCAGACCAAGACCCTTGGCCCTCCACACAAGAGGAAAGAATCAATCAGTAGGGAAGTGGAGATTGAGGAGCGAGGGAAAGGCAAGAGCAAAAAGAGGAGTAGAAAGGACAAAGAGAACGAGGAACTGCATGCCATCAAAAAACAAAAAGAGAAACAGGTCAAGAAACAGAGGAAACGGAAGTTAGAGGTTTGTGGTCCTTTTTGGTCTTAATTTAAAAACCCAATGCCTGGTAATCTTTAGTTACGGTCAATACCCTGTGACGCGGTTTTAGTTTAACTTTTTGCCATGTATGGTAGTAGTAGACATAATGTTCACACCCCCATTATCACAGAGTAACCTTAAAGGACTGTTTACACTTTGTTTTAAGACGCATTTTGGTAGATCGGAATGACGTAACGACAGGTGTAAATGAGGTTTTGAGCTCGTCCACTTTCAACCACATTCAGAAGTAGTCGAAAACACGTTTGACCGGATTGCTTTTGTGGTGCAGATGCGCATGTGGTCAAAAGTGTTCCTGCAGCCACAAAAGACCGCTTACTCTACGCCTATTTATACACGTCAACATTTTTTTCAATACATATGTTCCAATTGAGGTTTTTCACACTCATCAATTTACTGACCAAGCTGATAAAAATTCTCACAGATGGCAAAATATAATGACTTCCTAAATACTTTTGAGCTGGTTCCTTGCCTTGGTGACTAGCTTTTTCTTAACGTGTTCAATAGAGGGTATGCACGTGACGAAGTTATGCCCAATAAGTGGCAAAAGACAGAGCGGCAGAATATGTGTACCTTGTGAAATCAGCAGAAACACTGGGAAAACGCGTTTAAATGGGAAAAAGCTGTTGTGCGATAGACGATACTAACGGATTTAACAAAAATTCTGAGCTATCGTTTAACAGTCTGCCAAAAAACACCGAAAGGAGAAGTAAATAGATTGTCCATGCCAACTTCCACAGACCACAGGTGGGTTGACAAGTTGCTAGGGTCACTACCAAGCAGAGGTTTTACTTTCTACTTAAGTATTTTTTTCAAGTATTCGTATTTTATTAGTGTTTTTCTTTGGAAAACATACATTCCAAAGCATATTATCATAATTTTTACTCTATTACATTTCATTAATAAAAGTTGTTGTTACACATTTAATATTTAAGTAGGCTACATTAATGTACTTTAAATTACACAATTTTAATGTAATTAGGTATTAAATTAATTTTTATATGCAATATAAAAGAATACACATTATGATTGTATGCTTTAGGATGTAGTGAAGTAAAAATTTTCCCAAGACAAACACAGTAATAAAGCACAGATGCTTGGAAAATGTAACTTAGTATTGTCCACCTCTGCTATCAAGTCAAACTAAATTCAATTTAAGCTGATAATAGTCAGTTTTACTGCCGTTTTTCTCATCAGCCGCCATGAAAGCCAGCCATTTTGTTAAACGTTTGCCACTCAACATGGCGTGCTTCGGCGTGGTCATGTGGAAAAGTGACGTCAATGCAAACCATCTATACCTTTTTCCTGTGTCATTCAACTTTATTCCACATAACTTTTTCATGGACTTCAACGTTGTGAATTCTTTATATTTGTTGATTTCTTAAGTTAATACTGATGTCTGGTGAAAATTTCATTAAAAAAAATTGGAAATCTATGTACTGGAAAGAAATGTTGACACGTTCAATACTAATTTCCCCCACTGTATGTAATGTACCGTTCCGAGCACAATGTTTTACATCGTTTCTGATTTCTGGTGCGAACACACAGTGTACAGGGCTATCTTTAGGCTTTCATTGATAAAACTAAAGCAGCTGCTCTTCGTGTTTTTCATCTCATCAATTCTACTGACATATCTGAGAAAGCTCTTACATGTACATGTACAAAACATTGTGCAGCATGTTTACTAACAACTCATGTTTTAATGACTTTTAATGACCAGGTGTCAACAGACATGTGTTTCTTTGAATGTGATGAATAAGTAAACAGGGCCTAACAGTAAAATCAGTACCAGGATGTGCTTTAGCAAAAGGTAGCAATTTGCAGTTATTTCACCATGCTGTTTTATCCGTTTGAAATGTCCAGTTGTTGCAAAATAACCATGTCCTAAAAACCCACTAAACTTCACAACAACCCTTCTGCAGCTTTTAACACACAATTGCGTTGTTGTGTAATACTAAAAAGTTTGCCAAGTAGTGGCAAAATATCCCTTTTTTTCCTTGTTTTTGTGCATGCTTTCTATTTTCTCCTCTTAACATTCACTCACGTTTTCAGGAGTTTGAAGAAGATGTGGATGTGGAGCAACTGGAGTCTGGGGAGCTTTCCAGTTCCAGCTCAGACTCGGGAGACTCCGACTTTGGTCCGGAGAGATCTCTGGAGTTTGAAAAGGAAGAGGTTAGAAAGAGCGAGCGGCTCTTCCTTCAGGAGGCCGGTGTGATCCCCTCAACCCAGCGGCGACCCAAACATGACCTCACGCCCACACCAGCCCCCTTGCCTCACCCCACGTACAAGAACCGCAGCGAGTTTGAGCAAATGACCATCTTGTATGACATCTGGAACACTGGCCTGGACCAGGAAGATATGAGGCTCCTTAGGGTCACCTACGAGAAACTGCTACAAGATGACCGTGGAACCGACTGGCTAAATGACACACACTGGGTTCCTCATACCAATATCCTTTCTGTTGCTTAAAAAATGAAAGCGAATGGTTTGTTGGATTGGGTGGAGGTTGGAAGTTCATTCCTCTTAAGAGGACAGTAGCTTGATAATTTTTTAATAAATTTGAGAAACTATGAGGTGGTTTCCTGGACAGGGATTATCTTAAGCTAGGACTAGACCCTAGTTTTAACAAACATGCCTTACTAAAAACATTACTTGTTTGCATTTTGCATGGTTCCCATTGGTTATTGAAATCCTTGAAAGTTTGTGAATGTGAGGGGGGATTCAAGGCCCTGGGAAGTTTTTGAAAATATACATACATAGATACAGGTCATTGAAAGTGAGTGAATCTATTTTATGCAAGAAGTTTTCTCGAAAAAATCCATATTATTCCCTGTGTAGTATAAGATAATATCATAAAAAATCAAGACTTTTTAAGCACACGTGCTAAACTGTTCTCTTTAAATGCTTAAGTCTTTTGTATGCCAATGTTAATTCATACCAAAATGCTTTTTTGCATAGTTGTGCAACATGAAAACGTCTCTGGTTACTTGTCTACTGTTGTTCCCTAAGAAGGGAATGAGATGCTGCGTCTCCCTTGCCATACTTCCTGCATCCCTGTAACGCCATCTTTGGCAATATTTACGATAGCGATATACTTCCTGGCTCCTGTGTCACCCTGTCTTTGTTGTTAAGCCTCACCATTGGTTGAATTTGATATAAACATTTAGACGCATTTACCCCTGAAGGCATCCACAATATGTCACCGCAGTGACGCAGCGCAAGTTCCCCTCAAAAGGGAACTGTAACAATGTATCTTTAATGGTAAGACGATTTAACCTTGCTCTCACTTGAAATGTGTCCTCACATTTAGTCCTTGAATTTGAGGGCATTGGACCTGGAAAGTCCTTGAAAGGTCCTTGAATTGAAGTTAACCAAGGTGTGGGAACCCTGATTTTGAGGCAAAAACAAAGGGCACTGATGTATTTTAAGATATGTAAGTGCAAGTTGTTTTCAGTTTGAACAGCTCTTACATTTATTTTAGTCTAGGATTAGTCTAATTCCTGTCTGGGAAACCACCCCTATATATTTAGGTTCTGCACTCGCTGTGTGCATGTCATTTAAAAAAAAGCAAGGTGATTTTAAACTGAAAAGTAATTTGACTTGGGCTCAATCAACACAGCGTGTGTGACCCACTTCTGTAATGATTTAAAAACAACAAAGGCCCTCTCTCATAGTTTATTTCTGATAACAAGTAAATATCAAGTAAATACTTTAGTTCAAATCATAGCTAAAGCTTATCAACTATTTCACATAGCTAACGTTTCTGTGTAAAATGAATGTCTGCCATGTTTGACACAATCTTGAATCTTGAACTATCAATCATCTTTTTGTACAGCGGTGATTTATGCTCGCCCCTCCTTTTTTGGGACACCAAAACATTTGTTTTTGGCAAGGTTGTTGTTCAGTTTAAATTTAGGCCAGGAGCATAACTGTGCCATTGAGCGCATATACTGGCTTCCATTGAGTTTTGTTCCTTAACCTCTCGCCTGCACTCACCAACATCCCGAACCCTCGGCGGAAAAAGAAGGCAGCAGTTGGGCAGCTAAGAGAGCATGTTACAGGCTGTGCTCGAAGTGAAGGCTACTACGCCATCAGCCGCAAAGAAAAAGATGTCTACCTCGACCTAGACCAGCAAGTGACCGTGCTGGAAATTGGGGACTATGACACAGCCGTAGGCTCACATTTAATTATTAAAATTATAAAACTTGTTATAATAAATACTTGTTGTTTTCCAATTGGGCATGTTTGATCTGCATATAAAAATACATTGCATGTCTTTTATAGTTAAAGTCAATATACATTGAACAGCTCTGTATCTCTATCTCTGCAACAGGGCTCTAACCGCCTGCTGTCTGAAAGGCGTTCAGAACAGCGGCGACTTCTCAGTGCTATTGGCACTCCAGCAGTGATGGACTCCGACCTGTTGAAACTCAACCAGCTTAAGGTAATGATCCAGAGTTCAGTGCCATGACATTGCCATCATGCTATCAGTACTTTGATAACATCAACTCTTCACCTTTCTACTTCGCAAGACAAGCTTTTTCTTTAATGTTTGACACAAGTACAGTGCCTTTTACTAAAAAGCTGTTGTAAAGCTTAATAGCCCTGTAAGCAGTTATGGTTTCCATTTTTTTATTGCATGTTCTTTCAAGAAGCTAATGGCGACATTTACCATATTTGGAAGGGGCTAACATACGTGTATACAAACATAACTGTGCAGCCCTTCTACACAACTTGTCTTAGTAACGCTACAAGTAAGTAGTTTCATATTTTGTGGTTATGTTTTATCTGCCTGCAGTTCCGTAAAAAGAAGCTGAGGTTTGGCCGCAGCCGTATTCATGAATGGGGCCTGTTTGCAATGGAGCCCATTGCTGCAGATGAGATGGTCATTGAATATGTGGGACAGAATATCAGACAGGTAAGGCACACTCTACAGTCTTTTTAATTATTGATACAAGAAAATTTGACAGCTAATGGACTGGTCGGCTCTGCTGTAGCCATATGATTTAATTCACGTTTTGGAGTCGTTGAATAGCATAACTGTTGATCTTTAAAAGTACCACATCTCTCTCATCTCACATGCTTCATTTGGTGTTAATCGATCGTGTATTTGTTGCCAGATGGTTGCTGATAATCGGGAGAAGCGCTACGCTCAGGAAGGCATCGGGAGCAGTTATTTATTCCGTGTCGACCACGACACTATCATTGACGCTACAAAGTGTGGCAATTTGGCTCGATTTATTAACCACTGCTGCACAGTAAGTAAACACATAGTAACACATACACATTTATGTATCTCTCTTCTGATAAGCACATTGCTGCCACTCCCAGTGAGAATTACATGTCCAAAAACACTGTTACGTGAACTCATCTTAAGGGTCAACACTACATTAAACCAAGAGGCTCTGAAATGTCTTTGGCACTTTATGTGGACTTGCGGTCTCGTGGACCTACAATAGCCACCGTATGCACATGTATGTTAAATCCACAAGCAGGGGTCAGCAACAGCGTGCCAAAACTGACCCGTCGCCAATAATATCTGTCCCATTCCCTGCAGGCAGATTTTTGTTATAGCGAATGGTTCTGAAATTGATCTGCATGAAAACTATACGTGTGTGAGAAACACAAGCATGCAGAAAAATATAAATGCTGAAAAACGACCTCGTGACTGTGCAGAACACTGTTCATGCTTGGAAAAGCGTCCTTGAGAGTGCACCTCTGCTCAGCGTGCATAAATGCAGTCATGCAAGTAATGGCTGGGATGAGCGCTCGCTTGACTTTCTTTCTTACAGCTTGACCAGCACCGAGAGATTGGAGCTGAGCTGAGCTGGACAACATGCACTTGCTCGATCAAGGAGACTTTGGGGAGGGACAATGACTGATGTCTTTGCACCTGTGATTATTTAGATTTCATCAATGACACGCATTATCTTTTGTTTCACAAAAGACAAGTGACTTGTGTCCAGTCAATCTATGTAGAGAAGACACGTTTAAATTTGACCATTAGACATAAGTCTTGTTCGCTCCATGCATTAAGCTGCAAACCAAATAATAACGGCAATTTTGAATGTATTAATTTTTATGAATTACAATGTTCTGGCCCACCATCCAGTGGTCGAATTTCTTTTTTACTTGCTAACCCCTGCCGTAGGGTGTCCCATTTGTAACTTTAGGCTTTAAAGGGTGCTCATATGCGCCCGCTCGTATGCATCCTTGATGCAAACTTTTCCTGAAAACTTATCACGACAGTCAAATGTTTTCATTGACTGTCCGGTTCAGCTGGTAGATTGTGTTGTTTTAACAGCTTGAAAAGCTGTACATTGTTTCTGAAAGATTGTATTGGGTTGTGCCCCATCTGTGAAAGGAAATAATGATATCATCATGCTGATCCTCCCTTACCGCAAGAACACACAATGAGCTCATTAATTTATGTTGAGCACATTTCCCAACAAAATGTGAAGTGGAACAATGTTTCTGTTGGAGGGATGGCATTAGATGGCATAAAGCGCATATTTGTTTTTCATTTTATTCACGCTTTCATTTGCTTCTCTCACAGCCCAACTGCTATGCCAAAGTGATCACCATCGAGTCCCAGAAGAAGATAGTCATATACTCCAAGCAGCCTATAGGTGTAAATGAGGAAATCACGTACGATTACAAGTTCCCCATTGAAGAGAACAAAATCCCTTGTTTGTGTGGAACAGAAAACTGCAGAGGAACCCTCAACTAAAGCAAGTGTTCAAGTCCTTTCCACTGATAAATGCCAAATTTTCTGGTTCACAAGCTGCTTTTCTCAGAGCAATGCGTGTACTTTGTAATGGGAGAAGATTCACCTTCAGTATACAGATAAGAGGGCTGATACACCATAAAAAAAGAAACATTTGTTTAGTTAACACCTGGTTTCCCATAAAGAGATGTTTATACGTACAGTAAACACAACCCAATATCATCTGAATCTCAGCACTGCCAAAACACCTTGAGTTATGCATAGAAAGCGATGTTTTATTTCCCTGACCTTCCCATAATCTAATATATAACCTCCCATTGCAGCTGCGTGTGGTATTTAGTTTTGACCTTGGTCCATGTTGTGAAATAGCTGATAAGGCGTCAGCCATCCACATACAAAAATATTCCTCTCTGTGCACAACTGTTAACATTGGCAGGCGCCCTTACAGTGCTTTTTAGTTTTAAACCAAGCAAAACTTTTAAAAACCTACCAACATGCATTTAAGACTTTTGTAGTACTACACCCCTGTCATAAGCGAGAGTACTAATTTTAGTTATTGAAGTATATTTATTCCTGGTTCTGAGGCCTGTCGGTCCATCGAAATGTGAGTTTTCCAGCGCATTCGTGCTTTTGATGCACTGTTGCTAAATCTTCTTCAGATTAACTGTTTAGATTCACCCCTGCCTTTTTCAAATGAAGCCGTTTCAGCGCACACATTCTCTTTGAAACTTCCTCTAAACTGAATGGAAACTGAAAAATCATAATTTAAGATGTCCCTCTTATCAACTTGCTGGCAATCTTCAATCAAATTATTTAGTATCTTATGTTGTTACATTGTACGTGGATATTTTATTTTATTTTTATAAGCAAGTTGTTACAATTCCAGTACACTGTAACAACACTGTTATTCTAGAGGTTACCCTGTACTTTACCATATTCGACATTTTAATACACAAGTATAAACATTTCCTTAAAGATTCATTGACGTTTTTAGCAATATAAAGATTACAGGTCAGCTAAGGTAGGCTTTCATTTGGGTCTTTTGGAAGGGGTTATAAAAGACTGTAATTCAAAAGGAAGTCAAAACAGGATTAGGTCCCTCTGCACAATATTTTTACGGACCACTAAAGGTGAGCTCAAGCGCTCTACTTTTTGGCTTGTGTGTGTATGTGTGTGTGTCTACATACACGCAGACACAAGTTCATAGTTTTGCAACCTGCTTTATATGTGCATATCATCACATAATATCTTGTTATTCTCCCCAAGAGAATAAAGTGGAAAAGTTCACTAGATTGGATGATGTCTGTACATGTGTTCGTAGTTGTCCTTCCCCCCAATTTTTCCAGTTAATATTGGTAAAGTTGACCGACCTCATACATTTCCTTTTGTCGTTTTCCACTTTGTACTTTGGGCTTGGCCAGCATTCTGTTCCTTTGAGAGGAAGACCTGTAAAATATGTAGATTTTTATTGCAGTCTTTCAGTTAAAACTGATCCGCAGAAGCATAACCACAAAAAAACGAAAAAAGTTAAAAGAATTACGTGTAAATATTGTAGAAGTGTTTGTTTCTCGTAGAAACACACTGGTTCTAGTCTGTAAATATGTTCATCTTTTTCCTACTTCCCATCGCAAGAAAATAATTGTACATACCTATCATTCAGTTATCTTGTATGTTTTATTTTTTTGTTTCTGTTGTTTTATTTCTTTTATTTTGGTTTAAAGTTTTAATATTATTTGCAATATTTCTCTTGTATTAATGCGTTGGACCCTTTATTAATGGTGCATTAAAATATTTTTTAAAAAATACATGTTGCTCGTTTTTTTCCAGTCTGTAAAAAGAATGTGTGCACACATGTTCGCAGTTGAAAGGTTCATTCTATGTCTATATGTCAGACTGTGCAATTGTGGTGTCTGAAATATGTTTGTCAAGCTCTTGCATGCCATTTAATGCATGTTTAGACAGTGCTAATGGGTGTCTGAAGTCTATTTTGGGTAAAAATGTTTGTAAAAAATGAGTGTTAACTTCAATGGGTTGTTAGGCTACATGAAACAAAACAGGGCTGCCTGGTTGCGGTTACCATAGAGTCATGAAATATTTAGGTGACATTTACTTGCTATTAACCTACTAGTTACAGCAAAGTCATGTTTTTCAGGGGAACACATTTATTGTCTGTTTATAAGACCTTGAATGCCTTATAAGACACTTTGGATAAACATCTGCAAGGTGGATAAACATCCGCAAGGTGGATAAATGTGTGTACTCAGCTGTACTTCATCTGTTTTTGTGTTGCCTACATGATATATAGATAGAGTGACTTAGTCTTACTGTCATTTGGTGTTTATGCATTCTGATAGGGCACTGTTACATATACAACTGTCTTTTTCCGAGATGTAAAGGCGCTGACACTTCCTTTTCAGTATCTGTGAAAACGAATACAGGAAATAGAAACTTCAACAGAGAGATCATTGGGTGCCCTGAGGAAGAAATACGGAAATTGATTTAAAATGTTATAATAAATCCATGTAGGGAAATCTGTATTTATACTGATCAGCTGATTTAAAGAACCTGTGTGACTGTACCTTTAACTCATCTGTTTGAACAATTATGCAAACTAGTTAAGACACACGTCATTGTCATACCCAGCAGGAGGAGACGCGTCGAGTACGTAAGGATGCTGGTGAGTTTAACATTAAATGTTTTTATTTCACATCAAACTACTTTGCTGACGTAAACTGCTGTGTTAAAGTGCAAGTTGGTAAACTCTGAAACGATGTAAAGTCCTTGATGCTTGAATATGTAGCGCCAATTTTCTGCATCCTCTTGCAGGTGCTCGTGTTGACATCGTGACTGCCACACGCGCCTTCTCAATTACGCGAGGCACAAACAAGATTACGCTAGAAAGTTAGTAATGTGTCTGCAACATAACGTTGACCTAAATCGGCTTTTTTACGAAACACAATAGTCATTCTGCAAGGAGATGTCGATTGACTGAGCCACGCGCAGAGGTGGCATAGCCTACTATAGCATCATTATATATAGCTACATTTACGTATGAAGGTAACGTTTTGCAGTACAAAAATAAAATGTGTGTGTGTTATAGAAGGAAGGACAAATATGTAAGTGTGGTTAATAGCTACTAAGGATTGTTTTATTATAAAACCTTATAAGCAGGTTTTTTGTAAAGTTTGTTTCGTAAAAATGACTTAAATGTCCTAATTTAACTAGTTTAAGGCCTAGTACTGGATTAATCTAAACCTTGTCCAGGAAACCACCCCCAAATAAAGCTAATTCATCAAATCTATAACAGATTTTTATTTTATCTTATACTGTTCAAGGGCCTGGCAAACAGCAACCTAACTAATATCAGCTATTCAATTTAATATAGGGGATTCATGTTAAAGAATATAGACACAGTTTCCCATACAGGGTTTAAGTCTCAGAGTAAAATGCATGTTTTAGCTGTCCTGACTGAAAACAGTTTGCACTGACACTTTCTAAAATATAGATTTGCCGTTGTTTGCTTATAAAAACAAATGTCATAATGTAACTAAGGACTACTCCTTGATTAATTTAAACCCTGTCTGGATAACCGCCTCATGATGTATTGTTTAACCTGTTTTAATCTTCTGCTCAGATAGGACATTTTGTAAAGCACTTGTCTCAGAAAATTAACCTGAGGCTTGTGTTGCCTATTTGTTTAATGGGATAGTTCACTCAGTCATTATTTTCTCACTCTCATGTTGTTTCAAACCTGTAAAATGTCTTTGTTTTGATCAACACACAGGAAAATATTTTAAGAAATGTTTGCAACCAAACTGTTCATGAGCCCCATTCACTTTCATAGTAGGAGAAAAGAATAGCCTACTATGAAATTTCATGCGGCTCATGAACCTCAAAATATCTTTATTCGTGTTCATCAGAACAAAGAAATGTATACAAGTTTGTCACAACATAAAAGTCAGTAAATGATGAAAGAATTTTCATTTTTGGGTGAACTATCCCTTTAAGGAGCTCATCATTCTTGCCTGCCTTGAATTTGGTAACAATGTCCAAAGTCTTTTTGGGAATAAAAGGGGCTCTTATAGTCTAACCAGTGCTATTGAGTTTAGTTTTTTTGCTTATAAAGTAAAACTAAAATAAAGCTCAAGAGTCACGTCAAGAGCTGTTGACATGATGTAACCAGTTTTGCAATAGTCCGGCTGCAAAATGGGTTTTGAATTGCAAATTGTCCCTTGCTTGAGGTTCCCTTAATGTACAATTTATGTAACACAAAATTGTGCAAAAAGAAGCATGTCACCAACTGAAACGCCACGCAGGGGTAATTTGGTGTTTGAGAAATTTAAACGCCTAATAAAAAACACATTCATCTCAAATAATCTTACATTTACAGTGTATCTCCAATTCAATTTACAATGTGTCATGAAAGTTTAGTCATGTATTGTATCTTATATATGTAACAGATATGCTCTGTTCGAACCTGTTTTGATGGGCACATATTTATATGATGATTACAGTGTTTTTCAACCGGTTTAAACTGATTATACTTGTTTTTTTATAGGAGGTAAATATTAGTCAACATCAAAACTGCTGCACCTTTGGGCCTCTAGAATCATTCCCATCTTTCGTTATCTATGACCTTAATGGCTCTGTCCTTGACATGATATTGGGTTTATGATAAGAATGATGGTTGTTAAGTACATTTTAAACTCTATGCAGACTGTGACTAAATGTCCTACAGTGCAATCCAGTATAAAAGACATTCAAACAGACTGCTTTAGGCCAGTCATAGCATGAAGGCACATTACAGTATATCAAATTAGTCACACTTGTTTTGACTTACATGTGTGTGTCTTGTTGTGGCATTGTAAATCAGAAACTGAGTAGATTACTGCAGAGTGACACATGCAAGGTAGACTACTAGACAAATGAGTAAGACACCAATGACACCAGAAAAACATACACGCATCAGTGGGAGTCTTCACAGCTATATTTATCAGTATTTGTCACTTTTTGTTTGTAGTAGGCTATATTATGCATTTTATTATATTCATTTTATTTTTAAATATATTAAACAGTATTATATACTGATGGTCTCCGTTTGGATTTAGAAATCTGATAATGTTCACTTTAAGAAATTTCAGTTGGTGTGCTTTTTTAGGCGCTCTCAAGATAGGTTTGAGCAATGACTGCATGCTCACTAAAGCAATGTGATTTAAGAGCTGAATGTCGTATCTCACGTCAGCAATGGCAGACTCTCCTTGAGAAAGTTTAACCGTTCAATCGAAGTTAATTGAATAGTCTTAATTAATCCTTTAATGATTAACCGTTTAGTTTAACTGTCTGCGCAGCGTTTTAAATGTATGTGTGTTGGGGGGGGGGTTTACCTCATTCTTGCGTTGCGCGACGTCATACTCGCCTGTTAAACAGACCAGAGATGCGTTTGTCGTCTGATTTGTGAAGTTTGAAGGTTTGCAGCTAGTTCCTGCTGTTACACTGAAATTGGACTTTAACTTCTCTTCTCTTGTATTCGGTTCACAGAGCGTTGGGTGATCTGTCGACTGGCGTCTCGTGGCATCGCACTTTACACTGACGGACAAATATACTTTTAACAATAACGAGAGAGAGCAGTTAACGGAGAACAATTATGTCGAATGAAAAGCCTAAGTTAACTTATGTGATAACCGGCGGGTGCGGATTTCTTGGACAGCACATGTTGCGGGTTTTGTTGGAGAAGGAAGAAAATATAAAGGAGATTAGACTTTTTGATAAACACGTTTGTGCAACTCTACAAAGTCACAGCACAGGTAAGAGAAACAACCAAATGACATTTCTGATCATTTAAAGTTTAAATATTACATAATTAAATTTTTTATAATTTTACCATGTAAATCAACAGCCCTTTTGCAAAACTTGTAGTCTGTAACCTAATCTATTAGATTGCATAGTTTGTGTAACGTTATCTGAGTAGCCTACTTTTTGATTACATTATACATTTGACCTGTTTATTTAATGTCACAAACATTTAAGTAGGATAATATTTTAACATTTTGAAACAGATTATAGCGAAAAAATAGATTCCAATCTTAAATAAGAAATGTTTGTAAGTACACTGACATTACATTTTATGTAAGCATGAATACACATCATATCATCACTAACATTATATTTTTTTAAATACTGCTGATATAACTTTTGTTAGTGTTTGCTCATAACACACACAGACACACACACACAAATCTTAAAAAAAATGCAACATTCCAGAAAAAGGGTCACTGCTTTGATACAAATCACCACTTAAATGATCATATCATAGATTTAGGTACTTTTGTATTATATATTTACATTGTGTAGTTGTGTAATATTTTTACTTTTCTTATATAACACACACTAAGCAAAACAGATGCCATGTGTTTTCCATACAAAAGCACGACAATTGTTGTTAAATGATCACAGAAGTCATTCATTAAACCAACCATAGATTTGTCTCTAGTCCGGCACAATCGCCTCATAAAAGCTTTTGTAAGCTTATGAAAAATTTAAAGATTTTAAAAAGTAGGTAAGAATAGGAAAGTAAAGTAATTCATGTAACGGAATCTGTTACAATAAAAAAGTAACTGTACTTTGTTTATGAGTATTTTAAAATGTAATGTAATTTTACTACAAGTACTTGATTTTTGGAATCTGATTGCGTAATCTAGATTACATGTAATCAGTTACTACCCAGCTCTATATATAGACGGTTTCTGCAGTAACAACATTACTTTAGTAGAACAAACGTTACTTCCGGTAAACATTTGTTCCAGAGTTCAGTTTAGACACTAGCCAGACCATTAAACAAACAGAGACCGCAAGTAAAGTTCCGATAAGAAGTGTAACCGCGACAACGCATTTGCATCCGATGAAACGGTCTATAGTTCCCGAAAGTAATGCACCCATTCACAAAAGGCATTATACAGGGTGTATAAAAGAACATCTGTCCGTGACGCAAATAACAGGGAAATGTGTTCGCACGTAAATGGACTTAATGAAAGGAGATGGAAAGGGCAGAGGAAATGGAAACAGTCATTGTCACTGTGATTTACATAACCTTGGCTTAAATTTCCAAAAAAGAAGTTCAAAATATGTTCCCTGTCACTGTGGCAGTAGGCTACCCCTTAAAAAGGTCTTAATTTCTACCATTAGGTACATAAATGGATACATTTGGTACCAATTAATGTACCTTTGATGTAGGCTACTAATGTGAACATTTTAGGTCCAGAGCTGGTTTTTTCAAAAGTGTACCAGCCCAGGGACAGCTGGAGTGCACATTTTGATCATTTGTTTCTGAGAATGCAGGGTCAGGAGGACACATCAGTAAAATCCATCCAGTTCCCTCCAGTCATCTTCCCTTCCTCAGCAGAATGGTCAAACCCATCTTGCTGTCCTCTGTACAATGAACTAAGAAGAATTGTTTTTGCACTTATATGGGGAAATTCATAGAGCACTTTGGTCAGATTTCTAGTAAAGCTGAAACTGACGCTTTCAGTAATTTACAAATATGTATAGCATTGTGTGCTCACTTTGTTTCGCTGAGGTTTTTTGTATTATTTTGTAACATGCCTCCTAGAAAGAATTTGAAAGTTATATTTACAATTTGCATAGCTTCTCATAATATGCGTGTTACATGCTCATTATTTGTCAGTTCTCTCGTCAAATAGATGTAATACACTGTGAGATAAATGGTGCGATAGGGGGAGAATTTGCATTGTAACTCACAAACATGTAAAAGTCTGAAATGGCAAAAAATGTGCTCACACAAAGAGGATAGATGACCCTGTCTTATCAGGAGTGAACATTGTCTCCTGTTATTGATTTTACTTTAGTACTGTCTCTCTAGGAAAGCTGTCATTCATTAATAGATGTACGGTACTTGTATGTTCTATATGTCTTGTATGATCCTTTAAAAGACATCTGATCTGTATGTTGCATATAAAGATACTAAATCATCCAAATAGTGATAATATATCACAACGAAAGCAGGAATATTCAGACGCAATAATTTTGTGTTTCATAGGCTTTATGCCCAGCTGCACTACTTCCTGAACTTCAGCCAGCCCCTTGTTTCCTGTCTTCCATTATTGGACAAACTGATTAATCCAGGTGTGTCTGATTATTGTTGTTGTGACTACTGAGGTCAGGCACACCTGGATTAATCAATGTGTCCAATAATGGCAGACAGGAAACAGGGAGCTGGCTGAAGTTCAGGAAGTAGTGCAGCTGGGCATAAAGCCTATTGTGTAGCAAAATAGCCTTTAACTCCTCCAAGATGCAATAGAGAGAGAGAGAGAGAGGGACTGAGACTGTACAGACTAAATAGATAGTTGTTTAGAGAAGACTGATTAGAAAGAATAACAATTGGATTGGATTACTAAAAAGGAAATGTTTCATATCCACTGGGCTATTTCTAAAATAGAAACTTTGTTGTTTATTTCCTGTGTGAATGATTGTGTCATTCTTATAATTCATTATAGTGGAAATGATGACGATTTTAGTTTAAACACAATCAAGAATTGGTAAACCAAACAGATAAACCACATGTCAGCACCTGTTACAAACACGCACACACATTCACTAGAATACGTGACACAGCATTCACACTTCTTTCTCCCCTCAGGGTGTTCAATAAATTGATACGGAGACTTATTAATAGATGCAAATTGGCAGAAATCAAGTTATAGCTTGCAAACAGTGAGCTGATGAAAAAACTTTAGGAAAGCCATGTGACCACACGTCTTTTCTATGGAATAGGTGCACAATGGGATTACTGAAAGGACACAAAAGAAAGCTTTCAGACACACATTGAATTAATGCCATGCCAGGCTCATCAGCAGTTTCCCATTCTCCATTATTCTAGAGCTTTGCTGATTTTTACAAAAGACTGTTCATTGGCATCTGTCTTGTGCACAGCCTCATCGGTTCTCAGTTACTTCAATGACATTTAAGAAAATAATTTCTTTTTACAAAAGATTGCTAGAAGAAGATATGGAAATATAAATTATTACAATTTCTAATAAAAAGTTTCTATTCTTGTTTCATATTTAATAACAGTGTATGAATTATCAATAATATTTTTTGTAACAAAGGTTGCTTGCAATACAATGTATCTTGTCTTTCTTTATTTATCAGAGCATGTGAAGGTGGTGCTGGTACAGGGAGACATAACAGATTATGGCAACGTGCGAGATGCTTTACAGGGAGCAGACCTGGTCATCCATGCAGCTAGTCTGGTTGACGTGTGGTACAGAGTGCCTGAGAAGGCGATCTATGCAGTTAACGTACAAGGTAAGTTTGAAAAGGAAGAAAGAGGAGCAAACATGGAGAGTTATCTATGCCAACGTTCTGAACTAAACAAGGTTTATAAGTTAGCCAAGAAATAAAGACAATGTCACCTGAAGAATACTACAAGCACACGTTAAAGATATGTTAAAGGTCCCGTTCTTCCTGTGTTTTGGAAGCTTTGATTGTGTTTACTTTACAGTGCACAATATAACATGTGTTCATGTTTCACGTGTAAAAAAACAAATTTTTTTTAAACAATTTACTTATCTGTATACCTACCACTGTTTTCACTGCCCTCAAAACAAGCTGATGTCTTCCTTGTTCTATAAAGTCCCTCCTTCAGAAATACGTAATGAGGTGTTTAGTGTGTTGTGATTCGACAGCAGCTTAGCTTAGCAGTGCCATTTGAGACAAAGCTACCGACTGACGTATTCCTGTGCACGAAGGTTAGTCAAAAACTGTTATACTGACGTCATTCAAGCAGGAAGTAGAGGACTGTAGTCCAAACCGGCCGTTAAAAAGGGGAATTCTGTTAAAGAAAATGTATCACCTGGCAGTGAAGTTTAAGCTTTATAATTTTACAGGTATTATTATGCTCTAACAGCAACATTACACACTAACTAAAGTTTGAAAAATGGGATCAGGAAGAACGTGACCTTTAACTTATACATTTTTTGTTGAGTGAATGTTAGTGGGTGTTTTGTAGCTTTTGGTTTCTCCCACACTTGGCCTTTAGCGACATTTACAGGAACGGTACAGATTTTTTTGGTTCAGTCTGGAAATGCATCATTCAGGTCAGGTTTTGTTTGTGTGGGTGGATCATAACATCCTACATTTGTTCGGCATGCATTTACCGTGTGTTCTGTGTATTCACTTGCGTAAAATCATCAAAGGCTCATGTTGAGGCATTTAGATGTATACATAATTCATACCGTCACAGATTTCTTCTTTTGATTGGTGTGATTTGATTTATTATACATTTATTATACATCACTTATAGATAAAGATATATTATTCATATGATAGAAATGAAAACAAGAGCCAGAAAGCCATATGGGAGATTAATGTTTTTTTTTTACAATTTGAGTTTTCAAGATGCATATTGCTCTTCAAATACATTTTTAAATGTAACATCAAGTAAAACACAAATATAGCAAATATAAATAGTTTCAGTGGTGTTCTGGGATAGCATGATATAACTGTAGGAACACATATTGAAAGCCAAGTAATGGTTAAACAGCCCAAGATGTCTATATTCAAATTAGACTCCCATTTAGAAAACAAAAATAAAAAATGTTCTTGTCACACATTAATTGTATTCACAAGCAGATATCTGAAACAGGAATTCAATTGGCATAATAAAATCAAGGGCTTGTATGTAATGCAATTAATACAAAACAAACATGCTCTGATAAACTCATAATACACATACACGCATAAATGTATTACAAATGCAGAATTAAGGGAGGAATGCACACTTTAAGGCGTTCCAGTATGGATCTTGTCCTATCATATGGTTCGCTTTCATACTAGCATATCCGCACATCATCTGCGTTTCCCCACATTTCTCCTCTTTGGTTAGTTAGCCAACGGCAAACTAGTTTATCTTTGTATGTGTTCTGCAGACACTGTTGAGCGTGTCCAAAAACAATTTTCATCTGGTACTTTGAGTCAAAGCATTACAAATAACAGGTATTTCCTCCAGTATTGTCTCCAGCTGTTTCCTCATCTAAAATCCAGTCTAAGAAACCCAAGCAGCTTGATTATATTTTTGGTGTTAGTGCAGCAGAAGTAGATTTTGTTTTACAACCATACATTTAGTTTACATGGATTGAGCTATAACTCCCAAAGACTTCATTATAATCTCATTGTTCTCTATTAGGAACGGAGAATGTGATAAATGCCTGTGTGGAAACTGGTATCCAGTATTTGATCTATACAAGCTCCATGGAAGTCGTTGGTCCGAATATAAAAGGAGATGCATTTATCAGGTATGGTAGTTCTGTAAATTGCTTTTCTTTATATAAGGAATCTTCTTGTAGTGATGTGTATTCATAATCTTCAAACCATTTACTGTATGGTTTCAAAGAGTCTAAAGAATGTGAATATCACTGGAAGAATGTGAAGATGAAATCCAGGGTAAACACTGCTAGAAACATTGCAGAATGACATTCCAAAATTCAAATTGAAAGTTTGATCCATGTGAAAGACTAAAGAATGTACACAATCTGTCATTGCTTATTTGAGTACTTTATCATTTAAAACAGAAGTTCTCTATCTCTGCCACAGCATTTTCTGGACTCGATGAGTGCACTTTTAAATCTCAAAGCACAGTATCAGTGCTCCGATAGCTTGTCTATCATGTCTTCTAATGTTAGAATAACAGTTGCTGGCTCTGTTGAGTCCCAGACAGAACCTGCAGCCAATTTCCTGTACTGAATTAAAATTTATATCACATATTATATACAGAATGTTTAGATGCATTAAACTAGACTGATAAAAGGATTGTGCTACTGGTGGCTCCAAGCACTTTCAGATTTCCCAAAATATGTAATAAACAAACATGAGATGTGGACAGCACTAAAATGTTCCACTTCCTCAGTTCCAATTCCACAGATATCTGTGGTCTGTTTTCGCTTAAAGTCCATGCATGGAATCACTAAGCATTTGGAAAGAGCTATCAGGCAATTTATCATATGGGGCGGTTTTCCGGATAGGGTAGGATAAGCCAGCACTAGCTTGGCTAGTGCCAGCACTAGGCCTTAATTAAATTAGGACATTAAAGTACTTTTTACAAACAACAATACTAGTGTGCATCTTGAGACAAAACAATGGTACGGATATATGTTAAGATGTCATGGCAAGATGTTTTTAAATTAAGACAGCTAAAACATGTGTTTTAGTCTGAGACTAGGATAAGCCTTGTCCTGGAAACTGTCTCATAATGTTTGTGTTTCAGAATGACTTTGATGTTGTGTCACGTTTGAATCTTCAAATAAGGCTTTGAACTAAAGCACTGCTATGCTGTAATTACAAACAGAGCAAAGGGCTGAATCCATTACCGCCACGTGCTAAAAACATTACTCTTCTCCCTAAAGGGTGACCAACAAATGCATAAAGCTGTTTTATGTTTCCCTTGTCTCCCTCAGAATTTCTTTGCAGTGTTTGATATTATTTGCTTGCCAATGCTTACTCTTAGTTTCATCATTACAGTTTTTACAAAAATAAATGTTTTTATTGGAAAATATCTGTGCTGCCATTATCAACCTTTCACACCCCAAAAGATTTGAAAAACAGTACTGTACTGTAATGGAAGATTATAGTTTTTTGTATTTTATTTTTATATTTTTATCTTATGATATATCTGTAAAACATATAGGCACTCCACGTGTAATCAACTAGCCCTGTCTGTTTAGAATTTAATTGTCTGCTTCCTTTAAAACAGAGGGAATGAAGATACTCCATATAATGTATTTCATGAGATGGCCTATCCCAGGTCCAAAGCTAAAGCTGAAAAGATGGTGCTGGAGGCCAATGGAACAAAGGTACTACATCATATCTCTCTTTTTCCCAGAATGCACTTACGAAATCATCAAAATATTAAGACAATCACACATACACACATTTTTAGAAATGATGTGATATTGTTAAAACTTCAGTTTTGAGCAATACCACCAGTATGTGGTGGAATGGCTTTCTCAGAATTTTAGGCATTTAAACATACCATACTGAAGCATTTTCATTTTCATCAGACCTTTAGTTGATGATGTTTTCCAGCGTTCGCCCTCCCAACCCCAAGGGAAAACAAACCTTGTGCATGCATATGGGCTTAATTTATAAAGCATGGAAAAGTTGCATATAAATTATCAAAGCCATGCATTTGCTCTTGGTGTTTTATCATATCATCACTACAGACTTTTTAATTCAGTAAATGTGTATTCTGAATTATGGTGACTTACATTCTAGACAGACTTTTGCCTTTTAGCTGTAATAAATTATGTTTTTCTTTCTGTTCTCCTCTCTTTATGATTAGGTGAAGGGAGGGGCAACTCTCTACACATGTTCTCTGCGGCCAACAGGCATCTATGGGGAACAGCATCAGTTAATGAAGGAGTTTTATACAAATGGAGTTCGTACAGGTGGTTGGGTGATCAGAGGAGTGCCTCCAGAAACAGAGCATGGCCGGGTATATGCAGGTTAGCCATCAGACTCTTGGTTATGTGTCGGATTATTATGTTTTATCTTTTTCATGCATACTTATTTACTCAAAATTACTCCAAGAGATTAAGGTATGGTTCTATATATTTTTTTCCCCTGCAACCCATTTGAAACTCCAAAATTCTTGATCTAGGAAGAAGCGCTATATAATTTTGTATTATTTTTACTTTTTTTACTTTGACCCTTGTCCTAGTAAGAGGGCTAGACTTTTACCCTACACAAAAGATTCATTTTCGTTGAGCCCACATGGGCTTGTTTCCCTCAGCTTGACAACATCTTTGCTTATAGAGCTTAGGATCAGATTTTCCTGTTAAAGAAGATAGCCCTATTTATAGTCAGCTTGGTTTATAACTTGATATTGGTTCTGCTTTTTTCCTCAAAGGGCTAATTCATGCCAAAATGAAAATTACTCTCCCTTATGTCATCCCACACCCTTCATTCTCCTTCAGAACAAATATTTTTGATGAAATCCGAGAGCTTTTGACCCCTCCATAGACAATAATCTCATGTTCAAGGCCCAGAAAGACAGTAAAGACATCAATATTAAAAAGTTTTCTCTTCACTTCATCAAATGAAGATTTAACCACTGCAGGCACATGGACTATTTTATTGATGTCTGTATTTCTGGGCCTTGACATTTTCACTTGTGTTGCTGTCTATGGGGGCTAATGCTGAGTTCAGACTGCACGATTTTAACCCTGATTTTGACTCTGGGACAGGTTTTGAGAAATCAAAGACAAATGCCCAAAATCACATGCAAATTGATGCTCGTGCACCAGAGTTCCCACGGGCCCTTGAAATCCTAAAAGTTCTAGGGGAAAATATTTTGAAAATATACATACATAGATACAGGTCATTGAAAGTGCTTGAATCTATTTTATGCAATAAGTTTTCTGTAAAAATCCATATTATTCCCTGTGTAGTGTAGGGTAATATCAAAAATTTAAGCATAAGTGCTAAACTGTTCGCTTTAAATGCGTATGTCTTCTGTATGTGAATGTTGATTCATACCAAAGTGCTTTTTTGCATAGTTGTGTTTCACAAATGAAAACGTCTCGAGTTACGTATGTCTCCCTTGCCATACTTCCTGTGTCCCTGTAATGCCGTCTTTGGCAATATTTCGGATGGTGATATACTTCCTGGCTCCCACGTCACCCTGACTTTGTCGTTAAGCCTCACCATTGGTTGAATTTGATAAACACATTCAGACGCATTTACCCTTAGAGGCGAACCTAATATGCCACCGCAGTGACGCAGCGCGAGTTCCCTCAAAAGGGAACTGTAACAATGCATCTTTAAAAGTAACACAATGTAACCTTGCTCTCACTTGAAATGTTTCCCCAAATTTAGTCCTTGATTTTGAATGTATTAGACCTGGAAAGTCCTTGAAAGGTCCTTGAATTTGAAGTTAACTAAAGTGTGGGAACTCTGGACCTGTCGGCGATTCAAAATCATACCGTGTGAAATGTGTTTTACTGAAAATAACATCGGCGATGACCTACAGCCAATGAGAGAGCAACATACAGGACAGCTTGAAGTTCGGGGAGGAGTCTCTCCAAACATTTCATAATCTTTATTTCTTCTTCTTTCTGCTGCAAATGAGCGCACATGCAATTTGTATGGTAAGCTTCTTGCGAGCTACCATTTTTAATAATAATCCCAGTCTCACGTGAGAACTACGTGACAATAATCCCAGTCCGTGACATCACGCTGTTTCCTTCGTGTCACTTCTCGCATACGTTTGGTTGTAAGACGTAGTTTGCGAAAAGGGACAAAGTTGTCTGCGATTCTTCCTACGGTAAAGTCATGCAGTGTGAAACCCCCTGTCGCCAATCCATCATGCAGTCTGAAACAGCAGCGACTGACCCTACCCCAGATAGTCATGCAGTGTGAAAACATCTATGACCCGACTAGTTTGCAAATCATGCAGTCTGAACTCCGCATATAAAAGCTCTCGGATCAAGAACATTTTTATTTGTGTTCCGAAGATGAAATAATGTCTGATGGGTGGGTCGACTTTTTTTCCGGAAATAATAACCTTTTAATGGCTTTAGAGTAATTAAGTTGTTGCATCACTTAGATCCATATGTACACAGCCATTTTCTGACCTAAATTAAAGACTCCACACTCCCCACACTGTTATCTAAATAACTTGGCTGTTTTTGTGCACACAGGGAATGTGGCCTGGATGCATTTACTGGCAGCACGTGCTCTAAGAGAGCATCCTCATAAGCTGGGTGGAGAGTTTTATTTCTGCTATGATGATTCACCCTACAAAAGCTATGAAGACTTCAACATGCATTTCCTGTCGGCCTTTAACTTTCGTACGATACATGTTTCGGTTTGGGTGCTGTGGTTCATAGCTTGCATGAATGACCTGCTGCACTGGCTCCTGAAGCCATTATACAACTACACACCGTTGCTTAACTCCTACACACTCGCTGTGGCACGCACATCTTTCACAGTGAGCACAGACAAAGCCCTCCGCCACTTTCAGTACAAGCCACTCTATAGCTGGGAGGAATGCATGGCCCGAACTCAGAGCTGGGTGAACACGTTCCCTTTAGAAACGAGCACTAAAAAAGCCTAACAGCTGCTTCATGTGCAATGAGGACTATTTCAAGTCAATCATTAAAGAACATATAGAAATGTGTCATACACTTTAGTGATTGGTAAAGCAAAAATATTTTAGCTTGAATGTATTATAAATTATACCAGCTCTAATGTATGTATATTTATAATTAACATTTAATCAAATCCAGCTGTTTGAAAGTACAAATAGTGGTTTGTTAAACTTACAATTATAAATTAACAATTCTATGTGCAATACTTTGTACACATTTTATTTATTTACACATCTCTGTCCCCAAAACAACTAGCTTAAATTATCGCAGTGACTCAGTGTACCCACCCTCATCTTTCCAGAAACTCAGAAATTCCATCATGGTCTGAACTAAGAAAACTATGTAACCGTACATAAGGTTTAATATGCGGCCAGATGTTCCTCACCAGTTTCCATTGTTATGGTTCTTAGCAACAACTTTGTTATGGGAGGGAACAAAAGCAAAAAGATATTATATACCTCTGTTTTTCAGTCATGCATTGAACTATTTACATGTGAATTTATTTACTAGTCAACAGTATAAGGTGTTTGGTTTGAAATGGGTAAAATATAATTCAATAAAAATGTTTGTTTTGCCAGTTTAATGCCTGTTAAATTACAGTATTAGTCCATTACTATAGTTACTATATAACAGTCCTTAATTACTGACATTTTATGGGCAACTTAAAAAAACAAGGGTGTTCCTAGGTTTAACTTCAGGGAATTTCCTTTCACTGATTCATATTATGACCACCGTGGAAGCCCATCAGAGAAGAGTTTCCTTGGTTACAGTAATATTTATTCTTATGTCATTGACAGAGGGGTTTGCTCAACACACTGTTTGCCAATGGGATCTCTACCACCACCACAGTGGCAGATGCTAAATGTATGTAGGCTGCGACATCTAGTGGCTAATGCGAGACACGACTCTTAATTTCATTTGATACAAAGTGACTTGCAGACTATTCAAGGTATAAATCAGTATGTGTGTTGTGCTCCCGGTGATCAATGTATATAGACTTTTAGGCGTTTCGTTTTCTACGTCTAATTGTAAATTAAACTGCAATAATTTATTATTTTAATTGTATTGATTAAGCTCAGAAGTTTTTACAGACAGTATAATGGGATTTTAAACATCCCCAATGTAAGACACAATGTAAAATGTAATAGTCTAAGTGTCATAGCACCTGGAAATATGTACAATGTATACATTATGATAAATGTTTGACTTTTTTACACTAATAAAAATGTCATCCAAACAAAAGACAAAAGCAATCCAGACCTCTACCTCTTAAATATATTATTCGGGATAAAATACCACAATAAATCTGACCCAAGCAAACATCTTTTTAGCCAATTAATTTTAAATGTATTGTTAGTATCCTCAAAATGTAAGACTTCAAGTCCCCCATCACTCCTTTTGTTTGCTAAAACATTTTTCTTCAGTTTGTGTGATTAATTGCTCCAAATAAAATCAAGAAAAACCTTATCTATATTTTTGGAAGTGTGATTATCTACAGCCAAAGACAGGGAAGGGTAAACAAATCTGGATAATCCTTCTGTTTTGGATGATAAAACTCTCTTTGGAGCCAATTATTAAAAATATATTTTGTTTTCAATAATTGATGAGAGAAATTCCGATATTGTCTACTAATTATTTTTTTTTGTTATATGAATTCCCAAGAATTCCCAATAACTCCCTTCATTTTTAATTGGAATATTTTCAATTTTAGATTCTACAGTATCACATAAGCAGATAAATCCAGACATTAAATTTTTTTTATGTTGACAGATTCATATTTTTACAGCATGCATGTTAGTATTTATTATACAAAGAACAAAATTATAAATGCAACACTTTTGTTTTTGCCCCCATTTTTTATGAGCTGAACTCAATGAACTCTGTGAACACAAAATGCCTATTTCTCTCAAATATTGTTCACAAATCTGTTTTAATCTAAATCACTTCTCCTTTGCTGTGATAATCCATCCACCTCACAGGGGTAGCATATCAAGATGCTGATTAGACAGCGTGGTTATTGCACAGGATAGACAGAATGTACCTATCCAGTAGTTTACAACCAGTGGCCGGTTGCATAAACATAGCCGTGACATTAAGACTGTCTAAAGAATGATTCTGACTAACTAGCAATTAGTTAGGACTAATCAGTCTTTTTATTTGGATTTAAATTAGACAAATCTACCTTTCTATGTAACATACTTAAAACAGTTATGATCAGTCTTGAAGAAAAAAATTCATGACTAACTTTTAAGACTAGTCTTAAAGTTTTATGCAGCTGGCCACAGGCCTATGTGTATAAGAGACTTGATGTTATATTAAAATAAAAAGTACCTGTAAAACAAGGGATACTGGGGCTTAAGCACGTACCTTGCACAAAAATTAACTATTTTATGTATCATTTTCTAATCTGAAAATTATAACAGATTTAAATTCTTTAAATGGAACAGGAAACTGATGGATATTCATAAAGCATTTATAAGAAAACAGATCACCATTAGGTTTGAATAGATCAGCGACAAAATGAAATGATGTTTTTGTTAAACCATTTATCAAGAAATATTGATCTATTTCTAATTTTGATATCCAAATTATTCCATAAAATAGTTTTGTGGAGGGAAAAGTTGTAAACCAGTTTCCTGACTAACAAAGCTTGTTGAAGGAATCTAGCCAGTTTAATAGGTAGTTTACCAGTGGAGTAATTGCATTTCATCAAAAAAGAAAGGCCACCTACCTCTACCTCTTATATTATTCGGGGTAAAATACCACAATAAATCTGACCCAAGCAAACATCTTTTTAGCCAATTAATTTTAAATGTATTGTTAGTATCCTCAAAATGTAAGACTTCAAGTCCCCCATCACTCCTTTTGTTTGCTAAAACATTTTTCTTCAGTTTGTGTGATTTATTGCTCCAAATAAAATCAAGAAAAACCTTATCTATATTTTTGGAAGTGTGATTATCTACAGCCAAAGACAGGGAAGGGTAAACAAATCTGGATAATCCTTCTGTTTTGGATAAGAAAACTCTCTTTATTAAAAAAATTATTAAAAATATATTTTGTTTTCAAAATTGATGAGAAAAATTCAGAAATTTTCTACTACATTTTTTTTGTTATATGAATTCCCAAGTATTTAACTTCATTTTTAATTGGAATATTTTCAATTTTAGATTCTACAGTATCAAATAAGCAGATAATTTCACACTTACATAAATTAAGTTTAAGACCAGAAACATTAGAGAAAGCATTGATTGTAGATAAGACTGGAGAAGCTTGCTCTTTATCCTTCAAGAAAAGTGGTATCATCTGCCAGTTGTGAGATTCGAATCTCTCTGTTAAAGACACCAGCAAAGTTATTATTATGCAAAATATCTATGGATAATGTTTCTACAACAAATAAAAATAAAAAGGGACTCAAAGGGCAACCTTGACGTATTCCACGAAGAATAGGAAACCTAGGTTATGTACGTGAATTTTACAACTATCTATTTCTTCGTACAACATTTGAACAATATTTATGAGTTTCGAGGGAAAACCAAAAGCCTCTAAAGAGTTTATAAGGAATTGGTGCTTTACAGTGTCGAAGCCCTTACAAAAATCGAGGAATAAGATAACTGCATCAGAATTGATTTAATCTCTAATCAATAAGATCCAAGACAAGTCTTACAGCTGATATGATGATCTTTCATAAATCCAGTTTGTGTTTCATTAATGATATGATGTAAATGTTGTTTTAATCTCTTGGGAAATATGGAAGTGATTAATTTATAATCAAAATTGAGAAGAGTGATAGGGCGCCAGTTATCAATTATAGTTACATCTTTGTCTGGTTTGGGAATGAGAGATATTACCCCTTGTTTTATAGTAGGAGTCATTGTACCATTTGTTTTATACATTCTTGAAGCATTCTTGAAGCAACAACTGACTAATTTCTGTAACAGAGACATTATCTTTTTTAATTAAGGTATTTATTTTAATTAGCAAATTGGCCTCTATATCAGCCTTTACCACTTTTAAGGTTTTAGATCTTTTTATAGCTAGTAATCTTGCTTTAATATTCCCATTTAGCACTATGAGACTCAGATTCATTGTTTGAAAAAATTCCTTTAACTAATCCTTTGATTTGATCATTAAAAATTTTATTCAATCCATATCAAGTATTCCAGTTTTGACTGGGGCGACGTGACGTCAATCGTCATCGGGTGCGCGCACGTTGCTGTCACTCAGAGCTGGTTGTAGGAAATGCGGGCACGGCGAGATGTCAGAAGGGCCGTGTTTATCTTTTCCAGCGATGTAGCCCAATTCACACGTTTAAGATAAGTTTTTTTTGACTATTTCAAACAAAACGCACATCTCTGCTCAATGCAAAGACTGATGTGGATCTGGATGAGCGGAAGATCGGCGCACAGCGGCAGTGTTTAGCTAACCTTAACATCTTTGCTAGCCTTTTAAACAAGCCACCCTTCAGAGAAAGATCCCTAACTACACGAGCTACCTCACACTTTTGCCTTAACTATTGAAATTTATCAGCCCAACGGCTAAACAGCAACCTGCTACGCTCACACTTTTCATCCGTTCAACGACTGCGACGGGGGGGTCACGGTAACCGGAGCCGACAGGAGCCCCCCCGGGACGGACGGACGGACCACACAACTGCTGGTGAGTTTGGGCGATGAACATCCGATTAAATCAATGCCGATATCCGCTGTCGGTGTAAACCTATGATGATACAGATGAGAATTGCTGTAAAAACACGGTCTCCCTGCGCCTTAAACCGGGAAGTTGAACTGAACGGCCTGACTGGATGAGCTAGCAAGTTAGCAGGCCATTAACCGAAAAAGCACAATTGAATTAAAAAGTCCTCCAGTTTCTGTACATGTTGTGTTTTATGACGTGAATCGTGATTTTTTTGTTACAATAAAGACATATCAAAGTTGTAAAGAGGCTGTTGCATGACAGAGCCGACAGCATGATTAGCAGTTTTTGATTAAACTTGCCAATCACAAGCCAAGTTAACGTTATCCAGCGACACATGTGGCACAAACAACAGTGCTATCTGCTCACTGTATCGCCTCGTGTATGTGCTATACAATTGCAACCCCACGATAAAATCGTGATTTATTGTGGATATTGCCCTTTCATAAATGCAGGTCTACCGGTATCCGGTATAGTATTATTTTCCGGTCACATCACACGTGCTGATCCTCGCCGTGACTGCCAGCACACGTTTTCATAAATGTTCATCATTGTGCAAACTGACACACAAAAGTTCACGTGTGGTTTGTTTACATCCCATCTTTACAGTTATGACATTAAGAGTTTTGCTTAACCGGAACGAGCAGGCAGTTCATGTGTATGGGTGGAGCCCACAACGACCTCGTTGCATCCTGTCGAGTAAAGGTTGAGCTCTGCATTGAGGTTATCAACACATAAAGGATCATTTGCAATAGTCATTATGCATGAGATTCATCAGTATTGTTTTTCTTTTTGGGCCAACATTGATTGTGACCCACATCCTAGTGAGCTGCCTGCCTACCCAGACAGCATCATGGGCATCACATGTCTCTTATCGCGTTCAAATAGTCTCCTCTATAGCATTTGGGACACAGCTATAGTGTTTCTCTCAAGGAACTACTTCCCTTTTACCTTTGTGTAAGTCACATATATATATATATTTAGATCATGCGGAAGTTCACAAAACAGATCTTTGTTTAAGAGGAAATAGTGGTTATCTGTTCCTTTACACTTTACCTACACTGGAACTGTATACAGTAGGCTGCAGCCTTGCATGGCAATCTATTAGTCTTTACATACCATGTTGCTGATAAATGCTTTATTCTGATTGGATGAGAAATACCTGATCTGCCAAATTTCTTAACCACCAGAGCAATGAGCTAGGTGTGCATTATTTTTGAATAATTAAATCGTCAATTACTCCTTAAGGATACAGAGTGCATCATGTCAGATGTTCTGTTCTTCTTGTAAAAGACTATTAAAACTGTATTAAGTTATTACAGTTATCACGAATAGGAAGTAAATCATTTCAAAGACTGTAACAACAAACGAAACGTGCCAGTATTTACAATGGATGCCTATGGGGCAAGTGTTAAGTGTGTGTAGATGTTTCTTTTGTTTTATGTAACATTACCTTATTCAAAGAGCTCTAGTGTCAATAGTGTTCCTGTCTTTTGTAAATAATACATGACTAATAATGATTCACACTATTTACCTAATCGCACTCGTGTCTACAAATCACAGAAGGATTTTGCATTTTTATTAGATGAGAACTGCTTTCTAGCCTGAGGTGGGTTTAAACAGGTTTTCACCCTTTTCCATTTTAAAACAATATTTTTATCCATGAATTCTAACATCTTGAAATAGTTTCTAACATTTATTTTGAATAGTAATGATATCTGGCTTGCAGTTATTGTAAGAAAAGCTTTGGATTTTGTCTGTGGATGCTATTTTGATGGTAAAACAAATGAAACTAAAACTATGATTTTGAGATATAATTTTGATGTTGTTAGGTTTTATTTGGTAAGCTTGTGTTTTTGTTTGTTTTCTCCCAACTGAAGGGATTTGTCTAATTTAAATCATGAAAATCAGATTTTTTCCATGTTTAAGCTATAATTGGGTCCCCAGTGCTTCCATCAACATAGAAAATGTAAAAAAGATCAACCCAGTTACTTAGTTTTGGTAAACCATTCTCTGCAAACATGTGAAAAAATTGGTAATTGAAATTTTGCTCCCCTTGTGATGTCAGAAGGGGATAATACCTTCCCTTAATCTTCACTATCCAACCACAGCACTGTCATTTACTGCAGAGAGAGAGAGAGAGAGAGAGTGAATAATTGAAAGCAAAATCGATTTTTACGACCATAATGGCGATCAGTGTTTGCATTTCATCAGCTCATTTGCATTTTAAAGGACACACCCAAAATGGCACATTTTTGCTCACATCTACAAAGTGTCAATTTTTCCATGCTATAATAATAAATGATCTATATGGTATTTTGTGCTAAAACGTCACATATGTACTCTCTGAACACTAAATACTCATTTTACAGCTTAAGAAGTCTTGTAAAATGTCCCCTTTAAACACTTGGTTTATTATAGTCATTAACTGTGAATGAAGGAATGTGCTTGTGGTTTCAAAGAAAAATGCTAAAATCATTTTTGTGTTCTTGAACTTTGTTACAATGACCTTTACTGACTCTGACTTTACTAACTCTCTTGATTTTCTTTCAGCTGTTGCAGTGAGACACAGGTATGGCTGAAATCTCCGCCCTTAGCCCCTCTTCCCCGAGTAGGGGCGACCAGACTGTGCCTGCTTCCTCTAGCCCACACATGCTCCCCTCAGAAACTCCCATCCCAAAATCATCTTTATATGGAGACCGAGCAGTAATGGGAAACCCAACAGTAGAGACAGAAGGAAAAAACTCCCCTACCCACGGTTCAACTTGGGAGACAAGGTCTGGCCAAAATAATGTTGATGCCCCTTTAACAGCAACAAAGAGTGCTGTTGATCCACAGGTAGATGTTTTAGCTGCTACAAATGAAGAGACTAATGGGGACAATGCTGGAATTGACCACACAGAAGTGCACGGGTCAGAACAGCAGCAACAAATGCCTTCTTTCCCGGAACTTAATCCGAGTCCTAATCTCTACCCCAATGTGGAAGTCAGTAAAATCTCTAATCCTGCTCCCCCCATAGACATTCCCCTTGAACTTCCCCCTCCTCCTATGCCTGTCTCCTCAGAACATCTCTCAACCTGCAACCCTGCTTCCTCCCAATCTTCACAAGACTCAACAGCAGATCCTGCATCAAAAGCACACACACTCCCCGATCCCCAGCCTGCCCAGGACTCCAATACTCCGAACACTCCCAGCACATGCAAAATGACTCCTGAGCCTCCCTGCTCTCCCTCCCGGGCGGAGCCTCCAATTGTACAGGTCCAGGAGTCAGGTGAGTCCCTGGTTCCACCCTACTCATACTCTCGACCGGCCCCAGACTCAATCAGCTACCTGGAGTCAGCCAGTCTGATGTCTGGCACAATGGAGTCTCTGTCAGGGCTCGGTGAGGATGGAAGCTCAATGGGGTCAGATTCAGAGATCAACGGCCCTGTGCGACGTACTGATAAATATGGGTTCCTGGGAGGATCGCAATACAGTGATGCAAGGTAAGTGTAGTAAAGAGAGATGATAAACTTAATGAAGTGAATGAGAGAAATGTTTTCTTTGAATGGTTGCATATGAGAGCAACAACGTTCAACATTAAAAAATGTGAGCTTTTTACAACCTTTTTCCTTTGATGTTATGAAGATTTTCTCCAGTTCCATTATTACCATGTTTGTTTTTAAAACGTTATTTTTACAAAAACCCTTTTTTTAACTGTTTGTACACAATGGTCTCGTACACACTGCAAACTTTCGGGAGTGACAACCGCATTAAAATGCAGGAGTGAATCCTCTAAATGTTAATTTCATGTCTGTACGGAACAAGACTCACTCCCGAAAATGTGATGATTGACACAGAGATAACCATAGCAACGTTCTGCCGTCTCACGTGCTTGTCACTCACAGCTTTGACCAAAATAATAACAGCATTGTGTTTTGCAATAAACCTCCGTCTTAGCTTTGTGTATTTTACTGCGTGGTCTTGCAGTGTTGCCAGGTCCTCGTCTTTTTTGTACGTAAATACTGCTTTGGCGCTTAACCGTTTATGGCTTTTGGCTCATGAATCGATCAGGTTTTTGGTGTTAATGAAGTGTGAAGGTGCTGGTCCCAATATTTTGATCTTTGATGTAAAGCATTTAGATTTATTTCGGTTTATTATTGGATTTTTCTTGTTCGCTGTTTTTTAAGTGCAAGATCTGGCAACACTAGTCAGCAAACGCTTGTGCCTCTGTCATTTTCTGAACCGCGCATACAGAAGACTTTTTCCCCTTCTAAGCATTTATTTTTTCAGAAGAGAGACCTGTCCTGTTTATGATGCATGTTTAAACACTTGATTAACAACTAGTTTTTTAGTTCGGTTATGTACACACTGTGAAGAGTTTCTTTTAATGCGGTTGTCACTACCTGCATTTTGCGGGAGTTAATTCGGTTGTAGAATGCGGTTGTCAGTCCCGTAAATTAATGAACTTTTTGTGTACAGAACAGGATTAAGCATTAAAAGGTGAAGTGACAACCGAATTAATATGCAGTGTGTACGGGGCCAATGACGACGTTGCAACGTATGCACGCGCATATTGGCCACGGAAGTACGGCAAGAATCAGCAGTGAAGCATAGAAGACGTTAGCAGATGGCCAAATATAAAGTGGCCAGATACATATATACGTATATTAGTGCAACCAAACGCAACAACCAGACATTTTGATGCTGGGAAACCATTTTGATAAACTCACACATTAGAACTAATGGGGAACAACACCACTTCTGTGCCAGGATGCGCATGCAGGCTATTTGATCACATGGGCTGTAAAAAGGTCTATACTTGTGAAACAAAAACAAAAAATGTGCAGTTGAATCACGCAAAATTAAAATGGTAACATTCATGTAATGGGAAAATGATTAATTGTTTATATTTAGCTCAAATATTTTAATATCAAATATATATTTCATTATTCTTACATTCCGATGTTTTGTTTGGCTCAGTGCATAGTTTGGTACAGTGGTAAATCAAAGAAAGCATTTGTATAATGAATGATTTAATACACAATACAAAATCAAACAACATATCTGTATCCTCTATGAGACCGCACCCTATGTGAAGTGTGCTAGGATCAGAATAATTTACGCCTACAACTGAAAGCACAATGAGGAACTTATCTCTAATGCCATACTCGCCCATCCATCAGTGTATAACTGAATCTGTTTGGCCCCTCTGCAGCGTTTCTCTCTCTGTGTCTTTTATCTCCCTGTGTGGTGAGTGACTCAGATTGTGCAAAGAGGGCTCGTCTGAGTCAGAATGTACTGACTGTCTCACTTTTTGTCTCTATTCCCCTCGACTGCGTCTGCCTTATCTCTAGTACTGACAAATTTTCTTAAAATGGGCACAAACACTGTCCTTTATGTTTGCCGAGTTTTTCTTTATTATTTCTATTCAACATTAATGTATTAATCCACATGCTCTTTAGCTTTTTATAAAGTGGCAATGTTGGTCAGTCCTAAATAAGACTTTCTCATCTGGTCAGCGTGATGTCTCTCAGATTTAGTCCGTCAGTGATGTTCAGGAAATCTGAATTAAGAGTCAGACAGAAACAAAGGCTGCAGATGAGTCCAGTTAAGTCTGTTAAAGCCAAATATGATTAAAATATTAAATCCTCTCCTTAATAGTCTTATGATCCAGAGTTTGTTTAGATATATGTGACCCTGCCTGCGAAAACCCAGCTAAAGTAATTTTTGTGATTTAGTGTTTTCTTCACAAAATAATCCTATATAAGAATATTCTGTGAAAATATAACCTTGATATCTTTAATTCTTACTGAGTAAGGCCATGTTAAAGATTGAAATTAACATATCATATTTACTGTAATTAGGGATGCACCGATACCGATACTGGTATCGGGTGTCGGCCTCGATACCACATTTTCTAAAGTACTCGTTAAAAGTCCCCCGATACCTGGGATCGATACCACAGTCTGAGAAATGTCTATGTTTGAGCGGCGTGTAAGGGGTTAATGCCTCTTGTGTTGTCCAAAGAGGCAGAGTTTACAACAAACTGGAAAACTAGTCCTTTGTTTTTTTGTTAAATTATATGATTAAAGCTGTTACCTGTCAATTTAAATCATGTTTTTTTTATTAAGTACTCTGTATCGGCAAGTACTGAAATGCAAGTACTCGTACTCGTATTCCAAAAAAGTGGTATCGGTGCATCCCTGACTGTAATAAATAGATAGCATGCATAGATAGCAATTGGTCTTTTTTTGAGACTATGCTGTGTCTTTGCAGCGTATTATTAGGGATGCACCCAAGCATTGGCAGATAAAAGCAATATCTGACAATCAAAAGGGACAGAAAAATGCACCAGAACTTACAATACTGTGTTATTATATTGAATTGGTTGACAATGACATTAGATTGTACAGCTCTGGACTTCTAGGATTTCACATTTTTTTATTTTGAAACAAGGAGTATAAAGCAAATCGGTATATTTCATTCTAAGAAATTGAATATTGGTATCGACATAGGGATGCAATATGTATGCACCACTAGCTTTGCTAAATGGAAATGCAAAAGCAGTTATTATTTGCATACGTGTTCCTGTATCCTCTCTTCATTTGACACTGATCAGGCAGCACAGATACAGTAACAACAGAGAGAGTTTTCGTTTTCATCTCAGGTGTCAGCCACTGGTATCACTATTACTGAACAATGCTGTGGTTGTTTACTCTGTAGACATAATTCTTCCTTGACAATCGTACATCCAGCATTTGATATTTGGGCATTTAAAATAAAAACACTGTAGGCGTCTTTTCTGCCAGATCCAATATAAAACCTCTCAGGCCGTTTGTTGGAAGCTTCACATGATTTGTGGCCTGGATGTGTGCTTGTACATATGGTATGTGTCCTGATTTCTGTGAATCCTCTTCTCTTTATAGTGAGCTGGAGATTCAGGTGGCTGTGGCGAGGCAGAGAGAAATGAAATGGCTGGACATGTTCAGAAACTGGGATAAGTGGATATCTCGACGCTTTCAAAAGGTTTTCTAGAGTATCACTAAACATCTTCCTTTAAATATATTGAGGGATGGAAGTACAGTGCATTTTAAATGCTTTACAGTAAATGTTATAGCTCACACATCAAAGCTGTTTTAAAATTTTTTGTTCACGATAAAAGCTGTGCAAAGGTGTAGTTTGTCACCTGAGCAGTCTACTTAATATATATAAGTTTATTTTTAATGTACTGCATTTTTGTGTCTCACAGCCTTGTTTTCGTGTGAATAGAAATTAAATATGACATTTATTTTGGTCATCTAAAGCGTTTTTTCACATAGGTGAAACTACGCTGCAGAAAAGGTATCCCCTCTTCACTCAGAGCTAAAGCCTGGCAACTGCTGTCAAACAGCCAGGAACTTCTTGACACAAATCCCGGGAAGTTTGAGGTACGGTCAGGTTAGATACAACACCTGTACCACCAGTCATTGCTGTAAATCATCTTCTTTTCAGATTATATGAAAATGCTTTTTACTTTTGCCCTATAAACACCCTTTCCTGAAGAACTCTAGAAGTCATTTTGAATCAGGTGGTCTGTGCACACTTTCTCCAAGTAAAGACATTGTTGGAAAAAACATGTACATTTCCATTAGGGCTGTGTTGAAAAAAAAAATCGATTCACCGATTCTGAATCGATTTTCATATTATTTTCTAAAGATCGATCCATAACTCAGAGGATCGATTTAATAATTAATCACTTAAACTTGCCGCGTCATAGATCACTTGCCCACCGCGACACCGTCTTTCACCGTCGTTTTGATATTCTCTTGTAATTAAATCATTTAGTTTCGTTAGAGAGAGCAACACTAAGAACTGAATGTGTCTGCTACCTGAATTCAGCGGAGCTGAACGCGCATCACATCACAGAGCAGCAGGTGTCAGATTTCATTTATTTCTGTCAGTGTGCGAAGCAGGCTGACTGACCAGACGACGGCAGAAGCCGCGTGGTTATTCGTTTTTGTTATAATAAACATATATGATTTTTAATACAAGCGAGATCGTTTTGTTGTTGTGTTTATCATCAAGAAAAATAATAAACCCATCATTTAAGCAGCGCTTTATGGAGAAATAGCCGGTTGCTCTGCTTGGGTTCTGTGAGAATTACCTGCGCACATTGACTCAAGCACTTAATTAAACCAGCTGTTGGACTCGCATTGCATGCAAATTCATACGTGATTTAACGCAGCTTAAGCAAGCGCTGCATTTGCGTAATTCAAAAGTGAAAGTAAAATGCGCACGTCTGCATGTGCATTTATAAGCCCACCGGTGGGAAAATTCTGTCACCGCAGCAACCCTAGATTAAATTCACGCATGCGCATGAGGTGGAAGGACATTAAAACAATGAACATGGCGGTCAGTAACGTTAAGCAAGCGGTTGTTTTGAAAACTCCAGAAATGCAAATCGTATCAATATGTTCCATAATAGTCCTGCAATTCAGGTAACAGCTGGAAAAAATGCTTTTTTCAAAAACACTCATCTAAATCTCAAAGATCGGATCGAATCAAATCGAATTATGATAATCGATTCAAGATCTTGAGAATTGGGATCGAATCGATCCTTAAAATTTGAATCGAAACCCAGCCCTAATTTCCATATAAAAGAGCACTTACGCTTCTCCTCTGTCCTCTGTTTGTCTAACAGGAGCTGGAGAAAGAGCAGGGAGACCCTAAGTGGCTGGACATCATAGAAAAGGACTTGCACAGGCAGTTCCCATTCCATGAGATGTTTGCAGCTCGGGGAGGACATGGGTAAATACAGCTGAATATATTTTTTTTATGGAAGGAATGATGTTTTATTTGGCATGTTGCACACAACATATCTGGCAGGCCTGAGAAACTAAAGGAAGTTCTGATGTCAGGAGATTGTGCAGGTGTCTTTCCCAAAAGCGTTCAATGGATTCTGGAGTATGTGTATGTCAGACAAATTGTGACTAGAGGAAAACTGATATAATGCAATATTTTGCCTTTTTTTATTATCAGCCTCTGTCGTTAAATCTTTCCTATTGGCCGATAGATTCTCCGGTTGGGTCACATCAGTGCATAAGCATTGTGTTCCAAAATAAATACACTCAAGCCCTTGCAGCGACCCACACACAGGTCGACACACAACACCAAAGCGAGAGCAACCCGAGAGCAAACTGCTTCATATGCTTTTAAATTACTCCCGCTGAAGCCCTGTGCTACCCGCCGGCCGGCTCATGTGGCGATGCACAAAGTCGAACACACAGCTGAACACACAGTCAGCGTCTAAAAGACGGTGAGATAACTATTCATCACTCCCTACTTAACATGACATTTTGTTGTGTGTAACACTCCGAGTCCGGCAAGCAACAAAGTATCACTCAAACAGTTCTGTGAGGTGTCACATCCGCAGCCCAGCGGTAATTACAACTGGCAAAAGAAAACTGAAACAAATTGATCTCATGAACAGTGACAAATCCCACGACCGGCACTTCCTCGGGTATGTGCCCTGTTTCCACCACACTCAAAAACCAGTGTCACTTGATTCCCAGCAAGAGAGCTGTGTGTGTGTGTGTGTGTGTGTGTGTGAGAGAGAGGAGGACAAAACATCGTTCTGTTTCGAAGCTACATGGATCTGTCTAAGCAAATATATAACTTGGACTGTGCATTTGTCGTGTTTTAGTATTGTTTTTACAAAGACAAAACGGAAGAATAGACACAAATCTTTTTTGGTCTAATAATATATTTTTAACTTTAAGAAAGTGAAACAACCTCTGACTGCGTGTAAGGGAAAAATCCATCCATTCGCCCAATGGCGGAAACCAACCGGCATGGTGTAGGATCCTGTGCGTTCAGTCTTTTCCGGCGCTTACCAATGAATCAAATGGATATTTGTGTAATTTGTATAGATGTTTAATCTTTCTATCTTAACTCATTATTGTATTGACTCGTTCTCAATCTCAATTGTCGCTTAGAATCTCGATCAAAAACTCGACCATGCAACTAATTAAGAGTTAAGAGGTTCATCAGACCTCATAATTAATGGGGGTCGATATGCCAAGATTTACCCCTGGTAGGTAGAGTTAACTGGTTCGTCAGAACAAATAATTAGAGGCAGTCGATGTGCCAATGCTTTAGCCATGCTCTGCCCTCCTACGTGCTTCCGCTTATTTTTCATTTGCTTCAGCAGTAGTCTGGGATGGCTCTATAGAGTTTCGTTTTCTCCTGCAAAAATCTGCAGGACCAATCAGCGAACAGATGGGGGTGGCTAAGAACGATGACGTTGAGGTCGTGCGTCAGTTTGAGTTGTAGTTCAGTAATGGCAGCGGAGAAAGACGTGAGAAAAGCTATTCGGTCCGTTGTTGCAAAACTGCCGAATATACAGAAGTTAAAGCCGGAGCAAGAACCAGGTTTGCTAACTTTTGTTTGTCCGATTATTCTGACTTGTTGTTTCCGGACGGTTTGCGGTGCCTGATATAAGTCACGACCACACGTTAGCACGTTAGCGATTGGCTTTTGCAGATCCTGAGTGAATCTGGGCAGATCCAATAGTTTTAAACTTCAACATTGGACCCTCCTTAACGGAAGTAAAGCTTTCCAATGGAGCCTGGCCAGACTCTCTGTACAAATGAAATGAATGTACGAAAGTCTGGTTATACCAGGCTACCAATGCTTAACCTTGAAGTTAAAATTAACAGTGGTTCGTCAGACCGTGTGAACTGAAAAAGCAGACAATACGCCAAACCTAACTCTATCAATTGAAGAGTAAGTGGTTCATCAGACCGTGTGAACTGAAAAGCCAGACGATGTGCCAAACTTAACCCTTGTGGTTAGAATCAAGCGGTCTGTCAGACCAAATTAATACAATGATAGGCAGACAATACGCCTACTTAATCCTGGTCGTAGATTTGCGATAACAAAGGATACATCAATTTACTTGTATTTAATCATTCAGAGTAAGACACAACATCAAGGGGTTCATTATAAATATAGAAATATCCCCCGAACACTTTACAAACTTTCTCTAAATATCTAGAGAGAACAAAGCATTGTAATAATAATAGGACTTTGGTACTGATTAGGTGTTGTGAACATAGGGGCTGTAACTAATCTGCATACAGTGGGTGATTGGTTTACAGGTGTAAGGTGGGAGTTGTCTCCCAACATTAAAGTGTAACATAAAGTAAGCAAACTTCACTCAAAGGAAAACTATTACTATGTTCTTAGACTAATGCATAACTATCTTTTTTTCAATGCGTGCACTTAATCTTTGTACAGTGTGTTGAATTTATAAGCCACCAAACACTTCGATGTTTTCCCTATTTAAAGACTGTTACATGAGTAGTTACACGAGTAAGTATGGCAGAAGAGCACTAGTTTGCTAGCCTGATGTTGTCATACTCAATTCTAGTCAGAATTTGAGTCTGATACCGCTCCATTGGGCTATGATTATGAGGCGTGTCTCAACCGAAAAATGCCTCCTGCACTCAATTGGATAGACCTACGACCAATCAGAGCAACGGAGTGTGTGACGTATGTTGAAATGGCGTCTTTTGCAGCCTGACTGAACTGCTAGTTATTTCGCTACAATGACACTAACATTGTGATTATACTAAGTCGGAGTCAGCGAACGTACATCAACACCTTCTATGTTTAAAACATTTCATTTATATCACAACATTAAGTATTTACTAAGTCATATAGTAAGACTATCTCTTACCATTTGTCCATTTGGTGAACTTCATCCACGACGATACCCATTACGTTGGCTTAAAAAAATATTGGAGCCTAGCATGTCCCTTCACTTCTTATTCAGCAGCCACGATTCCGGGTTTACGAAAAGAACAACCGCTAATTATATCCACCTAGTCGTGCACACAGAGTTGCATCGCCGTGATACCCATTTCAGTTGCTTCTTTAACTTGGTCCTCCATAAGTGCGACCAAAGGAGAAACAACAATGACAATAGGGTTTTCATGTCCCGTCTTCATAGCGACCATCGGAGCTAGCTGATAAATAAAACGTTTGACGAATCGCGTAGGAAGGACGGCAAAAACATCTTTCCGATCAACAAATGCCTTGATCAAGTTTCTCTGTTCCTCTTTTAAAATCAATGCTCTGTCGATATCTTTTAGAACAGACTCAATGTCAGAATCCACACATCTGAATTCTACAGCGGCAGCCTATTTTGTTGTAAACAGATTCAACACACGCGCTCTTTGGTGACGTGGTTGATTACATTACTGTTGATCATCTGTCCATCATCGTATAAAGCCCGCCCTGACAATTTGATTGGTTCGACCAGCTTTGGGTCTAGCATAGAAGCTCCTCAACGGAGAAACCCCAGACCGATCTTCCCGCCCTTAAAATGTTGTGGGCGGGGCTAAGATTGGATGGCACCCAGTCTACTAGTTTGCAGCACTCTCACTCAAACTTCCGTCAATATTACTGCACCGAAGGTCAAAGTGCTACAAAAAATCTATAAGTTTCTATAAGTATTCATTTAAAATATCAATCAATTGGCCACATTGCTTTCTTCATATCAGCATTGGCCATCAAAAAACCCATATCGGTCGACCACTAATTGTGACCCTGTCTGTAAAATCTTTACAAAGGCATTGTCATGCTGGAACAGGTGACCTTACCCAGACTGATGCAGCAAAATTGAAAATGCGTAATGCTCTAAAATGCCATATATTTGGTTATGTTAAGATTTCATATGAATTTATAGAGGTGTTTAAATACATTAGGCCAAGTACTTGTTATGTAAGTGAAAAGCAAACCATAATTGTCATCATGGTAGCAGACATAGCTAAATTATTATCAACCAACTTCATCCACCCTATTCTAAACTATTGGTGTGGGTGTGTTTAGCCAGCAGGACCTGTACCGTATACTGAAGGCCTACACCATATACCGGCCGGATGAAGGCTACTGTCAGGCTCAGGCCCCTGTGGCAGCAGTGCTTCTCATGCACATGCCTGCTGAGGTAAGACAGGATTTCTAATAAAGCTCAACAGTTGTGTTTGTTGCTTTTATAGACTGCATTTTTTCTTCTACAGGAAAAGAATAAAGAAAAAACTTTTTTCGAGAAAAATATTACAATATATAAAACTATGCTTCCTTAAGCTTGTTTATAATGGATATCCGTCTGCACTACCATTTTCTTCCAGCAAGCTTTCTGGTGTCTCGTTCAAATCTGTGAGAAATACTTACCAGGGTACTACAGTGCTGGGTTGGTGAGTACACAAACTTAATAAGATCCTGAAATAATAGACATAATAATGTGTTTCTAAACTTTTACATCATATATTGTGTCCCACAGGAAGCTATCCAGCTGGATGGAGAGATATTTTTCTCTCTGCTAAGGAGAGTGTGTCCAATGGCTTACCGCCACCTGAAGAAATTTAAGATCGACCCCATCCTTTACATGACAGAGTGGTTTATGTGTATCTTCTCTCGTACGCTGCCTTGGTCCTGCGTCTTGCGTGTCTGGGACATGTTTTTTTGTGAAGGTCAGTCTTGTACGCACATAGGAACATGAAAGCACATGTGATTATGTTTTCACCTATAGGAGATAAAAGTGCTTTGTTTGTGCTACATGAAATAATTTGTATTATTTTATCAACTGATCGTTCACTAAAAATTAATTAACTACAGAACTTAATGATGACCATAAGAGCTTTTAAGTTCTGACAATGTGCATAATGTGAATGTGTGACATTTTTGTACTTGTGCATTGTGTGTATTTCGCTGATGTTTAAGCAGCCAATTGTATACTTAGGGGTGAAGATCGTGTTTCGTGTGGGTTTGATGCTACTCAAGCAAATGCTGGGATCTGTGGATAAGCTTCGTGAGCTGCAAGGCATGTACGAGACCATGGAGCGACTGAGGAACATTCCCCCTGAAAGTATCAGGGAGGAATTTGTGGTGCAAGAGGTGCGCAAACAAACACACTCAGAAACAGGGCTTATAAAGGAAGACACTAGTTGTGGGGTAGGCTTATAATTATCCTCTTTACTCTATCATTTTAGATCATCGCTTTACCCGTGACCGAGGCTCTAATAGAGAGAGAGTGCACTATTCAGGTGCGGAAGTGGCGGGAATCCCGTGGCACGTTGACTCACCAACCGGGCCGTCGTTTACATGGCACTCGGGCCATCTTTGAGCAGAAGCAACGGGCCGCTGCGATCAGCTCCGGTGGCAGCCTTTCCTTCCTGGCCAGTCATATCCCCGCTCCCGGCCCTCTGCGTGCCTCCGCAAGCCTCTTATCCCTTACTGGTCTGAGAAAGTCCAAGGCACCATTTTATTCTCAGACTAAGAAAGAACGTGATGCTTTTCCACTGCAACCTCTAGGGGGCGGCATTTCTATAGTGACAACACAATCCTCATCTGCGACGACCCACTCGAAGCCTCCCATATCTCCTCCCTATAATGCAGGAGCTGGGGTGCGAGCACAGGTGCTGCGTGAGCCCAGTCCTTTAGCTACAACATCTTCCGCTACTACGGTACTGGCTCCGACCGCACACGTCTCCAGTGCGCAAACACTCCAGCCGACACCTAAAGTGGTTTCTGAACACATCACCCCCACCCTTCCATCTCCTACTGCAAATAACGCCCCATTACCGCCATGCCCCGAAACCGTAAAACCAACAACGGCGGGAGCAGCAGAGGAGGACGGAAAGAAGAAAAAGAAAAGCAAGGAGGACAAGAAGAGGGAGAAGGAAGAGGAGAAACAAAAAGCACGAGAGAAGAAGGAAAAGGAGAGGCTGGAGAAGGAGAGGCTGAGGAAAGAGAAGGAGAAAGCAGAGAAGGAGAAGAAAAAGGAGAAGGGTGGAAAGAAAAAAGATAAAGGAGGAGGAGAGTCAGAGGAGAAGAATGGAGCCGCTGCAGCGAAAGATTTGGCCTGATTCCTTACCTGCAAGAAGAAGAGCAGGAGGATTGGGAATGAGGATACGGACACAAATCGGCTGCAGAATGGTGAAATGAGAGAGAGAAAGAGAGAGAATAAAAGAGAAGGAGAGACAGAGAGGAAAAATGAACAATCTCCTGTAATGTCCATTTCATCTCAAGTTCTCATTTCATGAGGATAACTGGATCCTGCCCCACATGCTCCACCACTCATCATCTCTTGTTCTTGAAAGTGCGTTAAGAGCCCAGTGCTGACCTACAAAACAGGCAAAATTTAATATTATTCAACTGAAGTTTTTTGAATGTCGATATCTGATGGATGAGATCAACAGGAACAGTATAATGAGTAGTCAGTTGTGCTGGGTGCCATGGTGTACATAGACCTCTAGCGCCATATGTAAAGGGCTCACCTATGCCATTCAGTCTTGTAATCCCTTCTGTAGATCATCTAAAAGGTGTCACGAACAGAATATGAGTGCACAGAGAAATGTGGGGTTTTGAACTTCATGCCAGTAATAACTGTAATCTGAGTGTTGTGGAGGAGCTATTTATTCATTGTATTGTTGTTTGTTAGTATATGTTTGTGTGTTATTGTACGTCTTCGCCTTGGCATGGTAATGAACTGTATCGCAGTCTTGTGTTGCGGACGGGTCTCATAAAGTTCGTTGTTCTCTCTTAAACAAGCGTAAAATGGCAGAAGTAGTTCTAGGAAGTGGCCATTAGAGGGCGTGGAACAGTCGGGGGAACAAATTCATTAAATAATGGGTATGTTTGACTTCATGCAATGCCACAAGAACGACAATGCAGATGGCATCAAAGTACCGCGAGAGCCATTTGAGAAATCACGCACAGCTGTCTGCTCTCGAATCGTTGTTGGACTGCTTGAATGTCATCACGTCAGTCCTTGCGCCGGCGCATAAAGTCGAACAGATTTATTGAGAACTGGGAGGGAGAAGTACATTAAACAATATCTGAATTGGATGTGTTTCTCTTTTAAACTCCCATCACTTTCTTTGAACCATTTTTATGTCTCTGTGTGAGTTGACCATATTAAATGGCTAAATTAACATAGGTGTTTAAAAAAATTTAACCGTTGACAAAGCGTACCTATTTCTACTCGAAATTTGCAGGACTGATCGCAGTCTGTATTTAGGTCTCATCAAAAATGTGTTTTATTGACACTCCACTTTTGCTGACGATCTTGTTTTTCGACTAAGTTATGTACACTGCGGTAAAGGTTAAATAGGTGTACAGATTACTTCAAATATCTGTGTGGTTTGATGTTTTCATCTTGATATTAATATGGATGTAGATTTCAGTATTTTATCACATTTTGCACTGAGCTCTGTTGATTTTCACTATTAATCTTAATCAGTTAATGTAATGTAGGACTCTTTAGTCCAGTTTACCTGATTCTGCACCGTTTTGGATTGGAAGGTTTGGTGCAGCAGTGTAGCATTAACCTTTGAAGCCCTTGGCTTCAGGCTGTAACATTTTGATGTACAAACTCTATTAATTTAATTAGATAAAACTATATAATATCTATTACACTTAATATTATTCTTTAGTTGGTTTCGATTTTTTATTTTATTTTTTTATGCATGTATACAAAGGCCTGCTAGACTGGAATGGCAGTGAACTTTCCGAATGAGAGCTTTTATCAAGAATTTGTATTTAATCTCACAGGATTTATTTTTGTTTTTAAGTGCTGAAAATTATTTTTGCACATTTTCCCAACATCTTGGAGAACAAAGCCAATCGTTATTTATTGTTGACCTTTTAACATAACAAACTTGTTTAGTGTTAATACAGTATTTGCGTTGTGGGAGATGATAGTGATGATTTCATAGTACTCATAATTATTTTCTTCATTTTTAAATCATATTCCAAACCTATTAAAGGGGGAAATTATTCCAAAGAGGAAACAACGGTCTAGACATGCTAACTAAATTATTCGCTAGGCATTTCTGTATTACAAAATTGTAACCTTCACCTGAACAGTGTTACTCCTAATCTGACGTAAACTGAGGACTAGCTCCACCTTATCCTACTGACTTTTTATGTATTATGACTTCTGATTTACTCACCAAATTATTGGACCATTCTTTGGTTCTTCTTGTAATTTAAGGACGTCTACTCGATCTATACACTTGTTGACTATTCTCAAAACCTGAAATATGGGATATCGCTTAACCAAGTCCTGGTGAAGAGGGACTTCCTTTGCAATATGGTAGCCAAATACTCTGTCAGTGTTTTAATGGTGTCTCCTGTGTTTATTGACCGTGTTAGTCTGGCCTTGTTGTGTTGTTTGATCTCAACAGCAGGTCCTCCTCAACGATCAGTGGTGTCCTTACTGACCTCACCGGTCACTGCTTCCTCTAATGGCACTACTGTTCAAATGGAAAGCAAACAATATAGGTCTATGCAAACTTCGTGTTATTAATTGTCTGCACAATAAAACTACTTTCACTTTGGCCATCACTCCTAAAGGTAAGGTGGATTGCGATGTCCATGGCCGGTAACAACTCAGGTGTGCTATCATGAAGAATTGCTTTAGGTTTTAACCACTAGGTTGATACTTTCAGGACACCGTTTGGCCAAAAGTACAACAGGGACTTAACATGGTTTGTGATCACCAAGAATTAATGCAAGGTCATCCAGCATTGGTTTATGACGACACCTGGGACAAGCTGTAGGGTACAGTAGTTGAATTGTATTACAGATTTCTGCATTGGAAAGTATGGCCCATTGTAGGATTTCTGTAAAACTCATTTTTATTATTATTTTTTTTATGTTTCAGTGAACTCTCATCCTGTAACTTGTCTTGAAGTTGTTTTAAGTTTACATAAAACCATTTAGGCTACTGTTGAAAAGGACAAATTCATATGAGGAGGATAAATGCAGAAGAGGAAGTTCACACAGTGTATTTAATAATTAATTTGATGACAGATGTGATGAATAATAAATCATAATATATTAAAATCCCCCTGTTGTGTTTTCATCGAAAATATTCCTTTTTGTAGTTATTCAATACATTTTATTTTGGTTTTAGGATTAATGATTAATGTGAAACCGAAATATTTCTAGTTTAAGGGGTCGTTTCCTTTTATTTCTGTTATGTCTACCTAAGGATGCGCGCGCACCGGAACTCCGTCATCAGCAAAAGGCGCGAATTTCTGAGGTGAGGTACTTGCTTTATGAGAGGATGAATGATTGACTTTTAATTATTAAACATTCTTAATAGTTTCTTTTAAGATTCTTTTTAAGTTTCTTGCAAGATAATGATCAGAAAATGTATAAAGCTCTTCGTACAAGATGTTTGTTTAGAGGACAAGGTATGTAGCAGCAAACATTTAACGTGTGAAACACGCAGATTTACTTTTTCAGTGTTACGTTTTCATGCTAATTTCGAGCTGAGTTTGTAATTTATATAGTATATTTTAATTTACAATCATGACACCACTTTTATTCATAGCAGCTGTGCTTTTGTTTAATTACTAACATTGTCCATTAGGCAGCGCTGTTCACATACTTTATTGCATTCTTCCTCATTTTACTTTTCTGTCTCTGTGAATTACAGCAGGGACAGATAGAAAGTCTCTTTCATCACGCATAGACACAGCAGTACAAAAGATAGATGTTTTATTCACAGTTTGTGTCTTTTTATTGGTTACAGAAGAGTTTCTGACAGAGCAAAGCAGGCCCATATGCAGGAAGCAAAGTGGTTAAATTAAAAAAAGACATGGACAGAGCAATAGTGGAATGGAGGGGAAAGGGGGAGTTGAAGAGGATATGTTTTCTTTCAGTCCCCGCTTTCCTCTCTTCCTTGGATGGTCTGCCTCTCTAACTCCCTCCACATTAACTTGGCATCACTTTTAGGAGACCAAGATCTCTCAGTACAAACCTTACTTTCTCATTTTCTCACCGTTAGTCAACCAGCGGGGAAAGAAACAAGACTGATGATGGGCTCCTCTATTGTAGAGTGAGATCATGTCAATGCTCGTTTCCCAGGGCTTACAAAACACTTCCAGATCTTGTTAGACAGCTGTTTCAGCCAAAAGCAGGAAGGCGCCTTTTTGCAACTTGAATGCATGCTTTTGACAATACCACGTGGTCATTGGAAGTAATAAAAAAGTAAAAATGAGTGAGAAATAGAGAGAGAAAGAGAGTATGTGAGAGAAATGGATGTTGAAACGATAAAGATCATTTTATTGATAACAATACCATGTCCCCACTGACAGACTCTGTGGTCATGAACTTCTCCACCCTCCCAAATGATTCTCAGCGAGACAAGTCTTTGTTTTTGAATGAGAGCAAAATTGGGAGAGATAGAGAGCGTAAGTGCTTGAGAGCAACAAAGATGATGGAAAGGAAGAAGAGGAAGAAACACAAAGTGAGAGAAGGAGGACAAAGAACAGATTGGGAGAGTAAAGCAGCGAGGGATGCACTTTCATCTCTTCATTTTCCTGATCGTCTTTTACTCCTCTTTCTCCTCTCCGTGTGTGATGACGTAGCAGATGTTCTTGTAGTCAACATTGCCAGCCACATCTGGGGGGAAGGCGGCCCACAGATTCTTCATCTAAATGTGGAGAAATTAACAAGTTATATTTAGCAAATATTAAAAAGTGACAATCCAGAAATATATTTAAGAGTAACGTTAGATCTCACCTCCTCTGCTGAGAACCTGTCGCACTGAGTGGTCAGAAGCTCCTCAAGGCTGAAAGACAGAGAGATGGGTAGACAGTCAGAGAAGATTTTTTTCTCTTTTTTTTTTCGGGGGGGGGGGGGCATAAAGAATCAAAGCATATAGACTCACAATTGCTTCTTGATGGTGCCAGTGCCCTCGGGGTCGAGCACCTTGAAGGCAGACACGATGACGTCCTCGGGGTCAGCACCTTTTAGACACAATCAGAGACAAAAGTTACATCATGCATGCTAAGGGCTGAATACAACAATAAATCTATAAAAAAATCTAAGTGCTTTTGCATACCCTTCAGCTTCTCTCCGAACATGGTGAGGAAAACGGTGAAGTTGATTGGGCCGCTGGCCTCCTTGATCATGGCCTCCAACTCCTCATTCTTCACATTCAGCTGGCCTACAGAGGACGAACAACACACAAGTGAGCAATCACGGTTCATGATAATTTTTTTTCAAATTGAGACAAAACTGGAAGAAAACTCACCCATTGAGGCCAACACGTCCCTAAGGTCGTCTTTGCTGATGATACCGTCTCTGTTCTGGTCAATGATTGTGAAAGCCTGCAAAAAGACAAAACATTTAATGCCAATATTTTACTAAATTGTTTGTGGTGATAAAAATAGACTAAGTAATTTGATTTGTGCATTTTGTTGCTAGCACTGGCACTAGTAAAATCTCCTTTCTTAGTCTCATGTAACTCAAGACCCCCCAACACACAGCTTGAATGTATTGCAACAGCTGCGAAGTTCCACCCGACCCCCACGCAGACCCTCGCTGATCCATCTTTCCATCTGTGAGATGTGTTAAATCAATGGCAACTGTACTGTCAGACATTCCTGAAGTGGCACTTGAGATGACAGCACAGCTTAGTGTTAAGGTAACCAACGATTTCATATCCTTACTTAGCTCAATTACACACCAAACTGATTTAACATCAAATTCCAGTGTCATCTCACTTCACCCTGTCAGCGTTCACACGCACATTTGCACCCTATAGTGTTAATGGTAAAAATGTTAATCATGATAAACCAAGGACCATAAACAAAGACTGCATTTAAAGACCTCTCGTGTACATTATTCTTGCATTTTCTTGATCTGCTCGTTTAATGCAACCAAGTGTCTGAATATGTATTAATAATATATCTGTTCATTTAATCTTTTTTTTCTTTTACTCTGCCTCTCCTTTTAGTCAAGATAAATGCATTTGTCTTTCCAATCCACACTACAGATATGGTCCACTCATATTCTCTCTCTCTCTCTCTCTTTGTCAGGCATGCTCTGTAGGTGTCAGCTGCTGTCCCATTGGGGTCAGAGCAGAAGGAACAGGAGCAGCGCTTGACAAATGGGAGGTCAAAGGAGAGAAATGCTGTGACATTTCTGTCCATATTAGCAGACCAGATAAAGACTAGAGTAAGTCGGTCTGTTGACTCATCTCAGCTGTTGGCTGTACTTTATTACTGGCTATTAAACAAAGCTTAATATAGATACTGTTTGACTCCCCCTTTGTGGGAGGTTATCTGTGATAGAGCCTTTTCAACTAGATTTAATTAAATGGTAACACTTTACAGTATGGTTGTATTTGTTAACATTAGTTAATGCATTAGTTGACCTAACAATGAACAATGCATTCATTAATCTTAGTTCATGGTTGTTTCAGCAGTTACAAATACATTTTTAAAATCAAAAGTTGTAACTGGTAACATGGATGAATAACATCAATAACTGTATTGCATTTACTAACATTAACAAAAATGCATTTACTGATATTAACAAATACAACCTTATTTTAAAGTGTTACCAATTAAATGCATATTAAAAGTCAGGTTCAAAAGCAGCCTTTGTGACATAATTCACAGTGGTAGTTTTTGTTTACAATAATATCACACATTGATCAAATCTGCCAGTCAGTAGATTCGATTATGATTAATAATCCAAATAAACAGTGATTTAATAATCCACAATAGAAATAGTATTGGCATATACTACCAATGCAATCGACAGGTTAATAAAGAATTGTGGTGTGAAAAAATATACCTCCTTGTACTCCTGAATTTGGCTCTGCTCAAACATGGAGAAAACATTGGAGGAACCCTCTCCTCCTCCTGCCCTCCTCTTGGCCTTCTTGGGTGCCTAAATATGCAAAAATATAGCATGTCTTAGCAATTATATATACAGTAACATTAAGCACTCTTGAATGCATATATATATATACCAGTGTGTATTATTACTGTTTAATACAGGATTAGCAACTTTGTCCATTAAGACATTCTGACCCCATTTAAGTCTTACATATCAGTTCAGATGAAACCCAAAACAATTATCCATGAATGAAATTTTTTTATATCGAATGTGTGATCAGTAATTTTACGGTTTGTTTAATTATAATAATCTGTTAAAGATTATAGTGATATCCATATGTTAAACTTCATGTAGTATCTGATAAGGTGTTAGCTAGCATTAGGTTATCAGCGAAATTAAATGTTTCTATGCATTAACGTATGATTCCTATCCACTCATAATTTATTTCAAATTAAAAACTAATATTTAAAAATTGTTCAATTGCATCCAAATATTTAAAAAGAAATTCTATGTTATGGGGGCATAAAACCAAAAAATTAAGTCTAAATCCTAGCTTCTTGATTCCAGAAACCCAAAAGACAAAACATTGCCCATTTAATTTTGTCTTGTTTTAAGTATTGTAGGTCCACAGTAGTATCCAAGAAGTAGATGCTGCTTCAAAGCTTTCCATGTAAACCTGCTGACAATGTTAGCTTTAGGTATTTGCCATTGTCTTCTTTGTTCCTATGTCCACATAGGTGTTGTTTCCACTGGCCAGGTAAAAGCTAAGCTACAAGTTACTCACCATGTTAAGACGGTATACGTGAAGTCTAAGAAGCTCAAGAAGCGAAGATGGTGTGATGCCGCATAGTGACCTGTTCCAAGGGGGCTTATATACTACTGAAGGCCTTTTGCTAAATATAGATACAACCTTAAGTGTGGTTTGGGAAACAGAAGATGGAGAGAGGGGAAACTATGAAAGGGGGGTGAAGAGTTAGATGAGGCAGGGGGAAAGGAACAGAGGGTGGGATGCGCTATCGTCTTACAGTTGCTCCGAAATAGCTATGCGAGTCTTGGAATGGGATGAATTTGATATTTTGAGATGTGGTTGCAGTCTGCCCATCTCATGTAGACTAATAAGGACATGGAAACGTAAGGGACTGTTTGGTCTTTGGATATTCACATGCTAATACCTGAAGATAATCATAGAACTCAAGCAATGTGGAATGAATGTGATTTAATATTGAAGAACCACAGTTATATAAAAACTCTGAAACATTGATATGGGGAGGGGGTTGAATAACAGAGATTGATTGTTTTTTAATACAATAATTGACTTTGTTTATACTGTATGTGTACGTCTCATATGCACTGTAGGAGGCCATACTTGCTTCTTAACCCTTGCCATCATCACGTTCTAAATCAGCTCTAATCAAAAATAGGTTTTAGTGCCTTTCCTAGTATAGTTATGCCTTAAGATTAGGGTTCCCTCCACCCCACCACATGGCCATGCCCATATTCAGCACTCTTACTCCCTGTCACTCTCCCAACTCAAAGGGTCACATTTGGCAGTTCCTCAGACATAGTAAGATGTGATATAAGATGGCTGCAGAAAGACAGTTTGATGGAACGCTATTCTCGTATCGCTTTCATTTTGAATTGATCAGCAGACAAGCGCAGAGAGCGGCTCAGTGAGGGGTTAGTAGGGAATATAGATTTTTGGGTCTTATAAAAGGTTCTTTTGGGGTGGTGGGGGGATATGGTGAAGAAACAGCTGAGAGGGACCAAAATAGAAAACAAACTTGTCGGCATCGTCTATTCTGCTGTCCTTTTCTTCAATCTGTCACTCGTTTCCTTTTCTAGAAACCCCACAGTTTGCTGTGTGTTCTTTGATCCTTTACGTTTACTTGATATCTTGGAAGGCTCTCCTTCATCTGTTTGGTTCTTCTAACAGTGTTTGCCAACACCAGTTGTTTGATTTTTTTGTGGGTAATGCTGACCATTTGAATCCCTGCAAATTCTTATAGTAATGTCACTTATATGAAGACATTAAGTGTTTTTGATTCAGAATGTATCAACAGTGTATTACCCTATTATATTAAAATATTGTATTGTATATAGCAGTGCTTCCCAAACATTTCATATTGCAACCTATTCAAATATGTATAATCTATCCTGCAACCCACCAACATATTTTGAATGGATATATGAGAAAAATACACATTTTACCTCTTTTGTAATTGAGTAGTTTTTATTTGCCTTGTCATTTTATTAAAGAAATGTAGGTTAAACATTTTTGTCATTCACCACAACAGCAAAGTGACTTTGCATGGCCCACTCTGTGACCCAAAAGTAGTCACGACCCACAGTTTTAAAACCTCTGGTATATAGGACATTGTCCTCTGACAATCTCTTAAAGGAAAACACCACAGTTTTTCAATATTTTATTATGTTTTTACCTCAACTTAACCACTTAATCTGTGTATAGCGTGTCGTGAATGTGTTAGCATTTAGCCCAGCCCCATTCATTCCTTAGGATTCGACCTCGGTGCGCAGTAATATCATCACTCCTGACTACTCCCCCTCTCGCTCAAACTTCTGTCAATATTACTGCGCCCGAGGTCAAAGTGCGGCAAACGAAGTGCTCTTCCACCATACAATATAGTTCACATTTTTTATCCGCTTAAAAAAATCGCCATGTTTTATTATGTGCCACCGTACTCGTGTAACTACTCACGTAAGGGTCTTTAAATAGGGAAAACATGGAAGTGTTTGGTGACTTCTAAATTCATCTCTGTTTGGATCCTAAGGAATGAATGGGGCTAGGCTAAATGCTACCACATTCAAGACATGGTGTACAAAGATTAAGTGCATGCATTAAATAAAGATAGGTATGTATTCATTCATCTAAATTAAGGTAAGAACATAGTAAAATATTGAAAAACGGTGGTGTTTTCCTTTAAAGGAAATATATAACAACGTTCTACAACATCTCTAGTTGTTTAAGTAACCAGCTTAAATGTTTACATAATTTTTAAAAGAAGTATGCATTTATTTAATTTATTTTGAACATATCTATCTACACATACTGTATCGACAGCAATGTTGGACGAAACATGAAATTTTCACCCATCACACGGATACTGTGACAAATTGATTTGTTTTTATTATATTTTTCCCTTATTGATAACTCATAAAATAATGCTAAAGTGATTATAGCCCCTTTTACTGTTTGTACACAATGATGACGTGGCAACGTATACTCGCACATATTGACAACCAAAGTACGGCAAGAATCAGCAGTGAAGCAACACAGATAGAGAAAGTTATTTAAAAAAAAATTATCAACTTTTTCAACACCGCTACCACATCCATGTACTAGTGGAGTGAAGACGTTAGCAGATGGCCAAATATAAAGTGACCAGATACATATATAGCCTACGTATATTAGTTTATTATATTAGTGCAACCAAATGCAGATGTAAATGAAGATGTTTTAGCATCTTTTATAAACATTCCTTTAGAAAAATACATTACTGGTGTGTATCTTAAGAGAAATCAATGGCACTGGCATTTTTTAAGATCTGATAGTGCAAACTGTTTTCAGTTAAAACAGCTCAAACATGTGTTTTAGTCTCGGACTAGCCTTAAATCCTTGTCTGTGAAACCAGGGAAATATATATAAAATATGGCACTTTGTTTTTTGTATAGTCTATGTGAGCATGGATATACTGTAGATACAGTACATGCAATGTATGTAATGTTATCTTTTCCACAAATCTGTGGGAAAGACACAAGCCTTTGGTGTGAATCCACTGTGACACACCAACAATATTGTGTCCCTGAGCAAGACACTTAACCCCTAGTTGCTCCAGAGGCGTGCGACCTCTGACATAAATAGCAAATGTAAGTCGCTTTGGATCAAAGCGTCAGCTAAATGAATAAATGTAAATGAAAATGAAATTTGGGTAAGGTACAGGCAGCCACACTATCACCATAGGGGCCAGACATACACTGGTGTTAAAGTTGAAATTATATTTCAATTGTATTTTACACTCAAGGTATTCATATTGTTTCTCTAATATACTGTATTGCAAAATCTCAAATTTCCCGTATTTGATAAATTATTGAACAAACCGCAATATCGACTTCACTACAAAGGCAATATTTAATGTTGAATTAAAGAAACAATATGACTATATCTCAATTTATTATAATGTACTTTGTACAAAAACAGTGAAGTTTCAATGACAATTAATTCTTAGCCATTATGATTTCAATATGAAAAACCACAGAATAAATATTGGTTTAATATACCAATTAAGACCAACAGAATGAATTAGTGATCGGGGCACAAACTAACACTAGGTTAATTGTAACACGGCTACTTTAGGGTCAAGCAAATCTGTGATTTTGGTCTTTTCATCTTACTGTCAGAAGATGATCTCCTGTGAATTTGTGAAAAGTCTTGAAGAACAATGAACAATGTAAATACTATTTATCAAAATTATAACTGTTAATACAATATCTGGGGAAATAACTGACAATTATGAAAAAATCTATTTATATGCATAATACGTATGGTTAGATGAAGGATTGTGGATGAATGAAAGTGTGGATATCTACACAGTAAAAAATACTTTGCTGCCTTAATTTTTTTTGTTGAATCAACTTGGATTTACAAGTCATTTCAACTTACTATTATTTATCTTGACTAGAGATGAGTTGTTATAACTACAGGTGAGTTGTTATAACTTATAAATTTAAGTTGACTTTTCTCAACTATATTTTATAAGTTTTGACAACTCATCTTTGTTGACATGACTTGTAAATCTGAGTTTATTTTAAAAAAAATTTTAAGGCAGCAAAGTTTTTTTTTTACAGTGTATCTATTATAGGCAGATGTATATAACCTTATAACACATTTAGTATATAGACAGACTTTAATTGAATTATTTGTGTTTAAACAAACTTTTCTACCAGGTATTACAACAAACCCTCTGTTTGTGACAATGAACCCCCCCCCTATGGGTGAATTTGTAACGTTTGCACTCCTATCACTTTTAGTGTAATTGTACGATAACGGTAGGTCCCACAAACAAACTTTGTGTTCATTTGTAGCAGAGATCTGTGTGTTAAATATTTTTTAATGAATAAAGCATTACGTTGTACCCCACTCTCCCCTACATTACTGAGAGAGTGTAGATAGTGGACCAACTTCTCCAAACCTAATATTCACCAAGTTAATCTCTTCAGTGCATCAAAAAAACATAAAAATTAAGTTACATTAAGACAACAAATGCTGGTCATAGCATATCCAAAAATATTAAAATAATTTCAGAAATCTAAATTTACTGTTTATTTCCCCCAATAGAAGAGTAGTATTTAACAAAACATCACTGCCATTAGTGATTGTGAGCACCTGAAACCCTTCTTAATACTGAATTACTGAAGTGCAGTGCCCTCTAGTGGCTCCTCTTTAAAGCAGTATACCGGTACACTTGACTTAAAAAGCATACAAACTAATTTACTTCGAAATTTGCTGATTATCAGATCTACAAATATTTCATTTACAAAATTGCACGATTTCAAGGACCGGTTGTTTTCAAATACTGCTTTTAATCTCCTAAATGTCTTGAGTAACACCAATAGATCACAGAGAATGCAAATGACATTTACTGTACATCTCCAATGAACTGAAGCAGAGTAAAAGAGGAAGACGAAACAGGGTATTTTGGTTTATTTGTGAAACCTCAAGAACTGTGTAAAACAAACTCAGCAAAGGAAGAACTACTGTATACACACAGTCACTTGTTTATGTAATCCACTGCACAACACAATCACATTTTGAGCCAGGCCACACTATGTACACTAAAACTTAATTTACATTCTTACTGTCAGATAAAAGAGTATTTATCATTAAACACAATACAATTTAATCCGTTAAAATAGCAACAAAAAAAAAAACACACACAAACATTTAGGCTAATACAATACAAATTAAGAACAACCAGTTAATAATTATTATTTTGCATTCACAAATATACAACCAAAACATAAAAGCAGACTTACAAACACTTCAAAAAAGTTAACATTAAATTCATTTTGGTTGTGTTTGCAGTGCAAACAAAAAAGAAAATAATTTTTGCAGTTATAAAAATCAGCAGATAATTAACTTAAGGGATGGGGTAAAACTACAGCGACATAGCTCTGCAATAAGGAACCAGGATGAAAAGTGCACAGAATTAAGAAGATCTTTACCAGAAGGGTTGCCAGGATCAAAAGTCAGTGCTCCACCACTTACTTTCAGAACCTTAAAACAATAGTAGTATCAGATTTACTACAACCATAGCTACTACATTAGTTACATAACATGATTATAGACAGCCATATTTAGATGTTAGTATAAACAAAATAATGCAGGTATCCGTAGGACTGGTATGGGCTCCAGATAGACGTTGCTTTAGCCAAGGTCAATGAGATTCTCCTCAATGTATTTCACCTCCCCTTGCTTTTTCTTTAGCCATTCTGCTCTTAGTTGCCTAACCTCATTTCCATATTGCTCATGCAATTTAGTAAATTCCTCTAATGGATCGAAACCCACAACTGGCCACTCTCCATAAGATGGTGCAGGACTATTTAAGGGTGTGACATGGGCATTTCTCTTTGGCCAAAGCTTTGGAGATCGCTTATTGGTGGTTTTGGGAATAGGAGGGGCCTGGAGACTATGGCTGATGGGTCTGTTTGGCATGTTAGAAGGTGGTACTGCACCGGTACTGTAGGTTCGTACATCTCTTGGTGCCACAGAAGCCCCGTTTCCGAAATTGGGGTGTCTTGTGTTCCAGGAAGCCATTTTATCAATGGATGTTTCCTCACAACCAGCAGTCACAGCAGAGGTCTGTATGGGATCCGAAAGGCCTTTCTCTTTTCTAGCTTCTGTTTGATTGAGAGTAGATATAAAAACATATTACAACCAAATACCATTAAGACTTTTTCATAGACATCCTGAAAGGTCTAACCTATATTCAAGTAAATAAGTGGCACAACGAATAAGCAGTTCACCTTTGTAAAGTCTCTCCAGGTCACTGACGATCATTGAAAGGTAGAGGTGACTGGCACAAAGCAAAGCACTGATCCAACTCTCCTGGCTTAGATGGTCATCAGCAGCCAGTCTATAAGTACGAAGGCCTGGTCCAGTGAACACCAAAGAGAAACTGAACTCACCATCCGTCTCACATACTTGCACCATGCAGCCCTCCAGAACAATCACACCTAACAGATTACGATCACCCGGACGCTCCTGGTAATACAACAGATTTCCCTTTAACACAAACCAGCGTCGCAGGTAAGTTGTGTTCCTCTCCCTCTGTGGATGAGATCATCATACAAAAATAAATAGGAGGGAAACATAATATGTAAATATCCTATCCTAGGCTTTTTTGTAACAGCACAGAGAACTGGTACTTTCTAAATATGGATTAGGGTCACTTATAACAAAAAGTAGGCCAATGTGTATGAACTAATAAGTGCAACAGCCCTGGTTCTCCAGTGGTTACATTTTTGGTGCTTTGTTTTATGTTTTTTTTTATTATTATTAAATCTGCTAGTTAATATTACTTATTTTATTACCTACTTTTAGACATACAGTCAACTGCTTATGTTAGTGCTAAATGTGATATATATATATATATATATATATATATATATATATATATATATATATATATATATATACTGTTAATAATACCAATACCATACTACAATTTATTTAATACCTGGATGAAATAAAACCGTCAAACCCTTACCTTTTTATATAGGTATCCCTCCTTATCTACAGGTGTAGTGCAGGACAGGTAATGTGTTACAATCTTCCCATGGATCTTCATTACAACGCCACCTGGCGTGCAGCCGTGTCTTAATACTAGTTCTAAATGAAAAGTAATTTAAATACAGTCTGTTGCTTAGTCATCTGTCAATATTTCAACAAAACTAAAAATAACTAAATCGTGGTACAGAAACGGGAAATTGATGAGAAATGAGAAACTCTGTCTAGTAACGCAGGGACTGTCATTTAATCAGAGATTGCCACGGAAATACGACGCACTGTTTACTTTTTTAATCATATATATAGATATACATTTGTAAAGTAAATATGTAAAGGGAGAAGTATATCAAAATAAATACAAGAATTGTGAGAGGAAGAGTTAAAGGTCGATTAAATGTTTATCAGGTGTAACTTACTTTTGCCGGTATCGTATTTCCGATGATTATCGAGGTTACATCACGTCAAATCAAACGCCGACAGCTCCGGCTATTGCACATGGTGTAAAAATGTTGTAAAGAACATAACGATATAAGTTAAGTATTTCCAACGCACCCTCACATCGTCCAGCAAGTGTGTTCAAATAAAAATAACGCGACCCACTTCCTGGTAACAAACCCTGTGCGTTATTCTCTGTAGACTGAAAGTTGAAACAGAAGCAGGCTGTATGGGATTTTAGTCGACACAAAAACGTAATTATTGATCAACTGGAAAAAGTTTAAAGAATTGTATACATTGCCGTTCCTGCAATAAAGACAAATAGTAGGCTACTTTATCCAGATTTCAAATGCAGGTACCAAATGTGAAGAGTGTGTTTAGTGTTTTTTGGTCAGTTAATATTTGACGTGGCTGCAGTCTGGACATTAATAATTAGCAAGTTTAAATTGTTGTATGTATTTGGAATGCTCCCTTCAATAAAGGTTTCACCCCATCCATACAGTAAAATACTCCCCACAAGCCACATAAGTCTAATGTTAACAAAAAAAAACCTACTTAATATACATAAAGTTCTACTAACGTTACGTTTAAAAAGTTACTTAAAATGACAGAACAATGGATCAATAAGAAAAGTACATCAGGTGCTTGTGATATTTAAATTTCCAGGAAAAGAAACCATTATTCACCTAATGGCCTCTGTGCGGCGCTAGAGACGCCAATCTCCACTTCACACCGATGACGTTGTTCCGGTTTCAGATTTAGTTGAATGGCGCAGCGGGGAAAATAACAATCAGGTAAATATTTTTACCACGTCTATTACTATATCCACTCAACGTTTTGCCCAGTTTATAATTGCTTATTGCACCAGTCTAACTAGTCAATTTGGCTGAAGTCTACTGTATGTGATGTTTGTGTTTTGTAAACATTAGCTAGCTTGATACGCTCTACGTGCACGCTCGTATCATGCGTTCACATGCGCATTATTCGTCAGGTTTGGAAATTTGAACCAAACTAGTTTTAAAAGTCAATATATGCAATATATATTTGTATAAAGGTTTGGGCATGTACAAATAGGCATTAACTTGCTTGCCCCATTGAAGTTATTTGCTTGGCACGTAACTTAAGTGTCCTCATTTTTATTATTTGCATGCATGTCTTAACCCAGTTTTTTTCTATGTATAACCAATAGACAGGTAATCTGTTTCAGTGGTTGAGTTATGTAGTCATATATGCTTTATTTCTGTTAGCATGTCGAAAAGGAAAGTGACATTTGAGGATAAAGATGGGGAGCTTACTTTGGAAGAGGATGTTCCAAAAAAGAGGGTCAGTGCTTTATCATTTTGTTATATTTACACATACACTGACTGTAAATGTGTGTGTGGTTATTTCCATGAAATTCAAGGAAGACACTCAGGAATGACCCATTTAAGATCCATTTTTATTAATTTTTGCAGTTGACACTTAATGTGATCAAACCTGATTAAGACTCTTATTATTAGTGTAAAAGATTAAGGGGTGGTTTCCCGATCAGGGCTTATCCTAGTCCCAAATGAAATCCATGATTAAGGTGCCTTAATTTAATATTACCTTGTACTGACATATCTCAACATATATCAGTGCCATTGTTTTATCTCAAGATTCACACCAGTATTGTTTTTGTAAAAACTACTTAAATGTCCTAATATATCTAAGGCCTAGTTTTGGATTAATCTAAACCTTGTCCATGAAACCGCCCCCAAATGTTTAAATGGTATTCTAATATACTAATAAACTGTACAGTATTTTAGTTGACACTGCTGTGTGTTTTGTCCACATCATCTTCCAGATGGTTGATGGTGTAAGTGGTCCAGGATCCAGATTTAAGGAGAAACACTCTTTGGATAGTGATGAGGAAGATGATGGAGAGGATGGAGAAAAATCCAGCAAATATGACATACTTGCTGAGGATGATGTTGAAGGTTTGTGAATATTTTTTTGTTAATTTACTCAAGTCTCTTCTATATTTTCTTTCTGCTATTATAACGCTCTAGGATTTTGAAAATGTCTAATTATTTTATCTGGAAAAAGTGTTTGTGACAATCTTTAAAGTAAGGAGTTACTAACTATGTCAGAGCTGTGGCTGTGTGGACGGATGGTGAGTTCAGTTTCTCTTTGGTGTTCATTGGACCAGGCCTTCGTACTTATAGACTGGCTGCTGACTTGTAGTCTTTTCGCAATCCTACCCTCTTATTTCTTCCCATTGCTTTTTGTCTTTCTTAAATAAAGGCAAAATCTGTGTATTAAAAAAGGGGGAATTCCCATTTTTGAGGATAAGGGTATTTGTATTTAGTCATTTACTGTTTTTTGTATTCACAGGTCAGGAAATGGCAACAATTGACTATGATGAGGGGGTGCGCATCACCCCTTTTAACCTCGATGAAGAAATGGAGGAGGGACACTTTGATTCTGAGGGAAACTATTTTGTTAACAAGGATAAAGACATCAGGGACAACTGGCTGGACAATATTGACTGGGTAAGTTTTGCTTTAATTTTGGAAAAAAAAAATGTTATGCAAAAGTTAACTTGAGGTGCTGTGTTTACATTTTAGCGGCGTCTAGCAGTGAGATTGCAAATTGCAACCAACAATTGCTCGGTCCACCTCTTGTTTTCTTAGACAACATAGGGATGAAACGTGCTCTGTAGAGCAATTTGTCCATTTAGGCTACTGTAGAAACATGCCCGGGGACCCATGGTGTAACCAATGTAAGGGGACCCATGGTGTATGTAGATATAAATGGCTCATTCTAAAAATTCAAAGGTAATAAAAGCCTAGCAGTTCATTATGTGAGGTCTTATGTACTTATCTAAATTATATCGCATTTTTGTCAACATATCTTGGATGCCCTGGGGGTAAGCTGATAAATTTCATTTTAAGGTGAACTATCGCTTTAAGCAACAATAAGCCAATGAAGTTGCTTGATCTTCCTTCTCTTACACAGGTGAAGATTAAAGAACAGCCAATGAAAAAGAAAAAAAAAGGTCTTGCAGCCAAACGGAAGAGGAGAGCTGGTGATGAAGACGAAGCAGAGGAGGAGATACAGCGGGAGAAGCAACAGAAAGACAGTGACACAGATGAGGAAGAAGAGGAGAAAGAACCAGCAGAAGACCCTCTGGCTACATACAGTCTTTATCAACTTACAGAAGCCATTATTGAGCTCATGTTACCTGGAGAAACAGTGGCCGCTGCCCTTCGGAGACTTGGGGGTCTTGGAGGACAAAAGAAAAAAGGAAAGCTTAAAGAAGGAGCGGAGAAGAAAGATGAAACTCCAAACAGAGATGCAGATAAATTGGACAAGCTGACAGCAATAGCAGATAGACTGGTGGGGGCTGGGGAGTTTGAAATTTATCAGCAGACCTATGAAAAACTGTCATACAAGCTGAAGGGGATGAATAAAAATGCGGAAGCTAAGACACGAGATGACAGTGAAGAAGAGGATGAGCTAGACATGTTCGCTGATAAATTCAATGAGACCCATCCTATAGAAAAAAGCGAGGATAAAGACAACAGCGGAGGTAAGAATGATCTGATGTTTTTTTTTAGTGGTCCTGCAGTTAGGTATATTCATCTAATTAACCTTATGGGGTGGTTTCCCGTACAAGACTTATCCTAGTCCCACACTAAAATGCACCTTTGAGCTGCCTAAATTAAAAAACATCCTGCACTGACATATCTTAACATATATCAGTGCCATTGTTTTTGTCTCAAGATGCACGTCAGTATTGTTTTTGTAAGGTATGTTTGTAAAAACTACTTTAATGTCAGTGTCGTATCATAGCTGAGGGCATGGCGCGAGGCGGAGTTGACGTGGGGAATATGATCTATTCTTCCTCATTGGAAATGAACACGTTAACCCATATAGCCTACATAAAAATCACTTCTGGCGCTCGACAAAAGAAGATATAAAGAAAAATTTAGCTGTATTGGGTCAGATTGTTTGTACAGTATATGTGACTAGACAAACAACCCAACGGAACCTGATAAGAAAATCTTTGTTCCCGACTTGGTTCATTAACACTGCTTTAGGTCATATAAAATTATTTTCCTGAATGTTTATGACTCCAATCTAATCCGTATTTGCATGAATCTAATAATAGACAGCAAAGTGACAGCAGATCGTTTTTGTTATTTTACACAATTAGTGCATTTTAAACCATTTGAAAACCTAAGTGCATTTACTACAACCTGACGTTAGAATATACACTTTAACTTATTTCTAAAACGTATTTCTATAGAGTTTTTATCCGTGTTCATTTATAGCTGGCTTTGCATCATATTGCTCTGTGCAAACGAATGCCAGGGGTCAGTCAATAAAAAAAAACGTACAAATAAGGGTTAATCTCTTCTCAAAGGATCTGCAAAAGTACATAGTGAAAAATACGACTTTTTAATGATGCCATCTTGAGGACTGCTTTTTTAAGACAACTGCAAGTGTTTGAAATGCATGTGACTGCATAGCGCTTCCTTCACACAGAAATCTACTTGCAGAGTAACGTGTCCTTGGATTACAAATCTTTGGAGGCTCACAGTTTTTATCAGTGGCTTTGTGGGAGTGTTTTTACATCACAAAATATCAGAGGGGGTTCCGTCTGTTTGTTCAACTGTATATAAAACTTCAGATTGGTGTTTTTAAACTTACTAGATGTGCAGAACGTCATATTTATTACGCCTACATATTTAAAATGCCTAACAAGGTCTATGCGCATTAATTTTAATAGTTTGTTTTACCCCATGCATAAATAGTTGTAAAAAAAGTTTGTGGGCATTCCCATTCATGCCGAACAAAGTCTAGAAATTGCAAATTTATGCCACTGTGAAAAGCTAAGAGGGGGTGATTTGTCCAGCATGTAATAAGGCCAGTTATAAACAAATTAATTGATTTGTCCAGCATGTAATAAGGCCAGTTATAAACAAATTAATTGATTTGTCCAGCATGTAATAAGGCCAGTTATAAACAAATTAATTGAATGGAACTAATAATGTGAACTAATTTTTAAAGATAGGGTAACAGATTTGATCCTGAAACATTTTTAGTTATGCTGGTTAAAAGTCTCCTCACATCCTGATAGCAATCACTGTGTTAAGTTGTTTAAATGTATTTGTAGAAATGTATGTCATCTGTTAAAGGCGTAGGACCAAAAAATGTTCAACAAATCATAGATTTCGGTCCGAACGGACGTTTCCTTTTTTGTCCCTCATACGTAAGCGTAATTTGAATGCCCACCGCGCAGCGAGTCCACGCAGACACCATACGTCATCGGCGCGTTCACGTGCGCTCATCTCCTGTCTGTAAACAGCGAGAATGGCAAACTTTTCTGCTGAATTGACAACCTACACAGTAGCCACAAAACTAAAGGCATCTTTTATAACAACAACAGCAAAAACTGCCTGGATCAGCAAGAGCAAAAACTCAAATTAACATCGGTAACTTTACTGCTTTACCACGAGATGAAAACAGCTGCAGGAGGCAAAGGGTTTTAAAAGGGTCGTTGCACTGTTTATTTTGGTAAGGTAGGTACGCGATATGTTTGTATTGAGATGGATTCAGATATTCTACTTTGATGAAACATTGTGTTGCTTATGAAATTTGTGTTCGTTTACGGATTAGCATAACGATATAGTTACTACGTCTACACAACCGAACGTGTGCTTAAACTAATTCTGATGTAAACCAGTTGTTTATGTTGGTTATTTTGGAAGTGTTATTCACTTTGTACTGTACAGTTTTCTTACTGCTGAATGAGACATGAGATGTGACCGTCTGATCTGTGCGTGTTCATGTGTTATGAAAGAGGCGTGACTTTGGATGGCGATTTGACTTGAGGGTGGGATCGGGATTTCATTGCAGGGCAGCTACCGTTAGCATTTTTCAAAATGTGTTACCCTACCTTTAATTTTTATGATATCCTTTCTGAAATGTCACATATTTGATTATATCTAATGTGTCTGTAATAAAAGTTCTGTGTGTTTTTCAGTGAGCGATGAGGTCATGTGGGAGTACAAATGGGACACCAAGGAAAACTCTGAGCTCTATGGGCCCTTCAGCAGTCAACAGATGCAGGTAAGAAACTATAGGACCTTTGTTACAAAGCTAAATAAAATATTTTATATAAAGGTATTCTTTTCTTTAAATGGTTTGCCTTATTCAAATTCGGAAGCCATTAGTGGGTTCTTGTCTTCCAAATATGTAAACAGTCGATGTGTCCAAAATCGCCTACTTCTATATTATATAGTAGGTGAAAATCACAATGCCAGCTGAAAAGTATGTTTTTAATGATAGTATTCGAAAAACCGTAGGAGACAAGTACCCGGGTGACCTACTTCTTACGACTACATTTTTAGTTGTATACGATGGTCACGCTACTACCCTGCGAGGCTATGCGAGCTAAGGGGGCCAACAAATTTTAAAAAGAGAATATAACAAAAATACCGGAAATCTTTTTTAAGTGAGTTGGAAATGTGTTCCTTGTAAAACAACGTATACGTAAAAGTATGGTTGCGATTGTTCTGATTAAGTCATAGGTCAAAGATCATGACAATGAACACCTGGCCGATACAGTATGTCTGAAATGTATTTATGCTGTACGCACACGTACTTTATCCAATGTACTTTACTTAGAATATAGCAGTAGGTACATAATCACAATATGCGATTTTGGATGCAACGAGAGGCTCATCTGTGGTATTATGTTAACTTGATGCCATAGGAGTTTGAATATATCTATATCAACACCATTATACTTCAAAGGAATTAGAAATAAATGTACAATTAGGTTTTATGAGCAAAACTGTTTTATGTATTGTATTACTGCATCTGTCTCTCATTTCAGAACTGGGTGGATGAGGGCTACTTCAGTGATGGAGTATACTGCAGAAGGATTGACCAGGAAGGTGCCCAATTTTACAACTCGAGGAGAATAGACTTTGATCTTTACATATGACCTGTATATGAATCATGTTATCATGAAAATCAGATCAGTTTTATTTCTTATGTCCTTTTGGAGTGGGCTTCCCTGAATTGTTGTTTACTAATGTGTATTTGACTTGTGTACACACATTCACTAGTTTGTACACGTGTGTTTGATACATAATGTGTTTTAAAATAAAGACTTTTTGGCTGGGTCCAAGCTTATGTTTAAAACTTTACTGACTAATATACATTTATTTTAAAGTATTTTTTGATGTGCAACGCCAGAAAGTATCTACTGAATGTTTTGCAACCCACAGATCCAGTCTGCAAACCGTAGGCGGGGCTCTGCATAATGATAAATAATAAACGTAAAGTTCACATTGGGGACAAAGGCAAATGTTTGTGGCAACGCTATTGGTTAAGGTTCTCCCTCCTGAAGGCCCATTGGCAAGTTGGCCCTCTTGGGGCGGGCCATTGTCGCACTATTCGAGGTCGTGATTGGCTGTTAGACATACCGGGCACACACTCGTAGCGAATGATTGGTCTGAATCGTCTGAGTGTAGGGCAATGGTGAAACCTGGGCGCCGTTCGGCATGAAAATGTCACACCAACATCGACTTGTGTGATGATTTAGAAACAACGCCTAAAGATGTCTATACGTCCTCGACGCATGCTTCAGTGAAAACGTTTTTAGGTTTGTATACGCTGTGCTTACATAAATCACACTTATGTCTCTTTGATACACGAGATAGTTAAACGCTCTCTTAAATGTAATATATTTGACGGGTTTATGCGTAGATAGCAGCGTAGCTAAAATTTACGTCGACGACGTACACAGAACCACAATGATGTTTGGAAACTTGCATCTGTTGTGAAGCGGTTACTGAAGAAACAAAAATTCATCTTTCTAAACTGAATATATTATTTTGGTGGGAATTTAGGTAGGAATTATTTTGGTTTTGATTATAGACTTTATTTGCATAACTCTATTTCTAAAAATACGTGTGCTGTTTGATGTGTATGTCGGCAGAGTAGATATTGATGTCAATTAGCCGCACGGCTAACTACAACACTGAAGCTATGAGAATACATATAAGAGTTAAGTACTTCTAGATAAGTATTGAGTTTTCCACAGACATTATAACAAAATGTATACACGGCGTAGACATGTAAGATAGTTTGTCGAGCGTAAAATGTATATTTATTTTGACGCGAACCTAACGTTAGTCAAATAACTTGTTTCCTGTGAGTTTCTGTGCTTTCACTCTTAATTGTTTTTTTTAATCAAAATTAAATTATTTTTATTGTAATGTTTCTGCGCGCTAGGTTTGTTTGTCTTATTTGTTTGTTTGTTTTATAATTGTCCATGTGGAGATTGAGTGACACAGCAGGTGACGGAAGCGATTCAAACGTATGCATCCGTTATGCGTCCCTTATCATAGTGAACCATTTAATTTATAAAAGACCCATGTGTTTAAACTTTATTTTAAAGTACTGATTAAACTAAATTATTATGAAATTTAGAAAAAAACATGTATGGTTTGCAGCCTTTATTTTAATTTGGATGTCTGACTGACACTATGAGCTTAAAAATGTTGGTATTTTTATTGATAAATATATTTCCTTTAATTATAGAAAACTCCGAATTTAAGAGACCAAATACTGTTTGTTGTATAATGTAATTTGCTAAAATCATTCTTACAGGGTTGTATTGTAAATTTTGTATTGTTAAAGCTGTATTAGGTGTAGTTTAGAAGGTCAATCATTATTATAAAATAAAGGGGAATACCGATACCTTTGATTTTTAAAAGAGATACTTTACAAACTATTTTTAGTGTTTTATAATATAATTCTAACAGAATTTTCTGTCTCTATACTTTATTAAACCAAAACCTGTCCAATTTGTAGACATTGAGTTGTTGTCAGAGGTGTATAATACTTAAGTATTTTAGTTACATTTTCCAAGCATCTGTGCTTTATCAGTGTTGGGAAAAAATGTACTTTTCTTTACTAAAAAATGTTCACTGCATTCTAAAGCATAGAATCATACTGTGTATTCATTTTATATTGCATATTAAAATTGATTTAATGCCTAATTACATAAAATTGTGTACTTTTACTTTCTTAAGTAAAAGTACAAAAAATTACTAGGGGGCGGCAGTGGCTCAGTGGTTCATGTAGGTTGTCTACAAACCGGAAGGTTGGTGGTTCGATCCCCGGCTCCACTGGACCAAGTGTCGAGGTGTCCTTGAGCAAGGCACCTAACCCCAGCTGCTCCCGACGAGCTGGATGGCGCCTTGCATGGCTGACACCGCCGTCGGTGTATGAATGTGTGAGTGAATGGGTTAATGTGAGGCAACATGTACAGCGCTTTGGATGGCCATAGGTCTGTTAAAAAAGCGCTATATAAATGCAGTCCATTTACCATTTACCATTTAGATGTTTAATGTACTTAAATATAAACCAAAAACTTGAAATTATGAAATGTAGTGGAGTAAAAATTATATGTTTTGGAATGTATGTTTTCCTTAAGTACTATACAACTCTGGTTGTTGTGTACCTTGATGCAAGTACGTAACAGATATTCTGCTGTACTAAGATGCATGCAGTTGTAAAACAATACAGATTATTTCAAGCTATATATATTTTTTTTCTTTAGTATTATAGTTTTGTTCATTTGACGCATACGCATTAACACAAGTGGCCTGAGGTTAACTTCGGATCTATGGTTGTTTATCAGTCTGGCTTGTGGCTAAACTGACCCTTGGAACAAATAACCTTGAAGAAAATAATTTCTCATAAAGACCAGGGGAGATGGTGAGCATGGATCACTGCTGTGTAAAGATAGGCTTGACAGACAGGCAGGAATTCAAGGATCTGTAGGGAACATTGTATACATTATTTTCACAGTGTAATGTTAGCTCAGTGTAATAGTCGATTCTCTTTAGCTATGATTTAAATTAAGTAATTGCTTTTTATCAGAAATAATCTACTCTAAAGGGACTGTTGTTTTTGATTCTTTGCGGAAGTCTACCGGAAGTTACGATTGGGCCACAAAAGCTGTTTGTTTGTGTTGTTTCTGCTGAAACAGTCTACACTCTAAAAAATAATTCAGGGGATCTGTTGCCACTATTTAATTTAATGCATTGGTGCAAGTTAAAAATTCAAAATAATTGATTTATTGAAAGATTTAAAGTTGCAAACGTTTTTTATTGAGTTGTCGAGACATGATAATGTCGATAGTTACATCAAGTTAATATTGTGTGTAACTTCAAATTAATTATCTGTGTTAGTTTGTTTAAAACATTTTTTTGTAAGTTGTAGTAACTCAGGTTCCCAGCATGCTTTGCATGGGACTATATAGTGAGAGTAAATGTAGAAATATGGTGTTATTTTATGCATTTCTAATCAAGATGAAAACATGAGAAGACTTTTAATGATTATTGTTCTGTACTTTTGGTATTTAAAAGATTTTCTGTTATGTTGTTGATTTTTAAGAGGTTACCATTGTGCTGAAGAATAGAGCATTTGCTCAAGTTGAGAACAGACTCACCGTGCATTATCTTGCTATTTTAATCAGTTGGCATTTTGATAAAAATGCTAAAATTGGTTGTCTTCTGCAACCTGACAAATGTTGTTAAATTAAAGAGTTTGAATCATTTTAGTAGTTTTGTGTAAATCAGTGTCCACGATTGAATCAAATTTAAAATGCAAAAAAACAACAAGTTAAAACAACTTAATTTTTATGAGTATTCAACGCAATTTTTTAAGTACATCCAACATATTATAGTTTGTTGAACGGAATTAATTTTTAGAAGTAGTTGTCTTAACTCAAAATAATTGATGCAAACTGTTGCGTTAATTTTTTTTGTTGAGTCCGAGCAATATTTGTTAGAGTGTACAGTAAACATATATTGCCTTACTGTAGTGAATAAATTCTGTTTTGAATGATGATAAATGTATCATAATGTCAATGTAAATAGCCAGTGCTCTGTTTAATTCAACAGCTGTGACTTGGGATCAGGAAGGAGACTTGAAAGCTGGATAGACACAACAATGAGGCTCAGCCTCCACAACCTCAACACTTGAGCTCATCTTGAGCCCTACAAGAGAGAGTGACAAATCATGGTATGTCTCATTGTCTTTCAGACACACAACTTTACAGTAACAAGCAAGTTATTGCTAGTTATATAGGTAACTCGCAGCCTACACCCCTTAGTGCTGCCTACCAAGACAGCTGAGTCATTGCTTATATTAAGGTGTTGCTGTTAGAAGAGTCATTTGATAGTGAAGAGAGATACAGGGAACATGATGTTGACACACCTTTGTAAGTGATTCATGAAAAATGTAAATACAAGACAAAAAAATCGAAAGAGAAGCATGAAACCCAATGTAGTGTTGCGCCCTCCTAATGAAGGAAGTGATGGTCAGGTTGTGTAAAGACTGTGGAAGCATTGCATGCACACATCTCAGTAAAGGAGAGATACATTGTTGCGTTTGTAGACAGATGTGCCTTATGGATTGCTCCCCTCCTGCTATTAACCTTTCATATAGTTTCAATGTTATTTTTGTCCTAACTCCCTTTTATTTTTTTATTTTCAGACAAGTGTTGGCGTTGAAGCAGAGATGGAGCAATATTCAATGTGAGTTATGCGTGCTTGGATTGTGAGACATTAATAAGGCGCTGTAGCCTTCAATCAGTATCATACATGCTTTAAAAGTCTCTTGTTTTTACCATATATTGTGGTTCTTTTTAATAATCAGTTCTTTCTTGTTTTGTTTTAGAGATAATGTTGGAAAAGGTCAAACGGGATCATCATGCGAGACCCTACAGTTAGCAGGTGGCAACTCCACAATGGAGCATTCCCATCACCAGCAATTAACGGAAAGGGAATCCCCTGACAGCCCTTCCCCAGTCAAAAGATGGGAGCTTGGTCCATTTCTACAATCATTCAAATCCAAAATGGCTAGCTTTACCGAGATCGTCATGAGCCCCGTCCGACTCTTTAAGCAAGCTGACCCGCTGTCCTCTATTGTGCTTCCTGATCAGCATGAAAAGCTCGTAATTGAGTCAAACATGGAAAGTTCAATCCAGACTGAGGAAGGAGACGTTACAAATGGTGAATGTAAGAATGAGTTGTTGTCTAAAAGACCCTCATCAGAAAAAATGCAGTGTAACTCTCTTCCAAAACGGCACAGAGTTGCACAAAGACTGAATTTTGATACCTTTTCAAGTAGCAACAAGGAACCAGTATTGGAACATAATGAAGTTTATGATAATGCACAGGAAACATCCAAAGATAATGAGATAGACCGTCCATCTCTTCACCCACAAATCATCCTTCAAAATAAAAATTGTCATACCCGTCCTTGTACCGCACAAAGTCCTTATCTCAGGTCTGGATTAAATTCGTCCTCAGACAAACTTTTAAATACTACAAATGCCATGCATGGGTCTTTTCAAGATGCTACTGTTGTGATACATCGGCTGTCAAGTACACAGAGTAATGAGATGGGCTGCGAACATGGTAGGGAGTCCACCGCTGTACCTGCAGATAGAACAGAAAAAACTTTCTTGAACAACCCTGAGATTTCTAGTACTACTGAATATCATTTGAAAGATGAAGACACAAAGAGAGACTGCAGTGAAGAGTCTTATTCACAAGCCACAAGAAAAAGTCCTAGAAAGTTGTTTAAACCTTTATCGGGAACTGCTGGGTCCACCCCAACTAAATTGGCAACTTTTGGTAGGGGACCAGTGGATGGGATGAAGAATTTACAGTCTGTAAGTGTTAACGTCCAGACATACCACTCCATTGAAGTATCAGACCCTCCAAAGAGCACTTCGGTTGGAAATGTGAGGTCAAAGAGAGGCAGAGGAGCACTCAGAACAGAGACAAAGAAAGACATTCGGACAAGTCAGAAATGTGATTTGCGGAAAGCAGAAGAGGAAGGCCTTAGACGTGCAAAGAATAAAAAAGTCAAGGAAAGCAGCATCACTTTAGAAGAGAATCAGGAGGATATAATTTATGTTCAGGTCAGGAAAAAGAGGAAAGGATTTTCTACCTCACAAAAGCTTCAAGATTCAAATATTGGCCTCGATACAAGCAATACTGCAGATGTTGACATAAGACAATCTGAGACCTCCGAGTCTTGTGAGGCCACAGAGATTCAAGAAAAGAGAAAAAAATTTCAGACTAGAAAAAATAAAAAGTGTAGGATGTTACAGGCCTCCAGCAATAAAAGTGAATGCACTGATACAACAGAGGATGCTACAAGACATGTCTTAACTGACAGCAATACCAACATCATGAATGATTGTAATTGTGAAATTTCAAGACTGTCACAATTGCCAGACTTAAAGGATTCGGTGCAGACACACGAGGCTGAGAAGACAAAAATACGAAAGACAAGACAACATGTTTTTAAAAATGCAGATGATGCATCTTCGCAGAAGAGGATTCTTCGTACAACCAAGCATACATTTAAAGATTATAGTGCAATTTCAGTAGCTGATCCAGCAGGACCTAGTGGACCTTCAAGAAAAACAGCACTTCAAAATAAATCTATTATTGCAGCCGATTCCAGAGTTTCACTTCAGTCTGATAGAGAAAGAAAACGAAGCAGAACGACAAAGATTTTAAACAGACAAAAAAGAAGTATAACAAAAGGCAAAGACAAGGCAGAGATCCCAGAAAACGCTGAAGCCATTCCAGTATTGTCATTGTCAGGTAGCGGCTCCAACCGCCTCCTGCGCAGCTACTCCTGCCCTGAAATCCCCTCCCTGTTATTCAGTGACTGTCACGTTACCCCGTCCCATACGCATGACAGAGGTTCCACCTCACCCACCAAAAAAACACTTCCCGTCCACCTTCACTCTCCGTCCAAGCGCCTACGCCGGCACACTGTCTGTAGTGTGGAGATTGAGCGCGAAATTGCCCCCCTATGTCTCCGTAAGGAGGTGTACCCTGCTAGTAGGGGTGGCCCTTCCCACTCGTTATGCCCCTCTTCTCCGTTATCCCCAGCCGCCTCTTATTCGCCCTCCAACTCTCTCACAGCACATGCCTCATGTTTTTTGTCCAGTCCTTTAGCATTCTTGTCTAAAAACTCAAGCCTAGGGCGAGGTCATGATATTGACATCGTCAATGGAAGTGCTCGTTTAGATGTCACCTCTTTTAGCTCCACTTCCTCAACACCATCCTTGTGCAGATCTTCCTTTGCATCCACTCCTACATTCTCCAGTCCTTTAACTTCCACTGTTGTCACTCCCAGTCCTGAGATACCTTCTGCCTCTGTGTCATCACTCTGCAGGTAAATTATCTGATTCCAGCCTCTGTCAAGAAGTATATTTGCTTATCTTACCCAAAGCATGTTGTATAATATTGACTAGGTTTTAAACTAGGTAAAAAGTGCAGATCAGTAAATTAAATCCTACTTTCTTCTTCCTCAAGTGCGTTTTCAAGTTCTTCAGATGAAGAGAATGGAACTCTGCAAATGGATGGTCAGGAATCCATGGATGAGGAAAAGGCCTTCGGTCTTAAACTCTCTACAGCCATCTCAGAAGATAAAGCATTTTCAGACTCTGAAATCAAGGTACAAGACTTGTTTACACTTCCAGTAAATCTTTCTTCTAGCTGGTTAAATGTCTTAAATTGTCTTAAATGTAGCCTTTTCTGTCCAAAAGTCTTAGGCCACCACCAGACTTGTTGTTTTAGAAGTTTTAATGTCCATCCATATTTATCTTTCAATCTATTTTATTAAGATACAATCCAGAAAATACAGGAAATATCTACAAAAATTATTTTTTTAGGACTAAATGTCGTCTTTAGGCATCGTCGGTGTTTAGTGTGACCTCTCTTGGCACTAAACACATCTTGAGCAGAATTAAGTAAAAAGACTAATTTGTTTAAATTAAAAAATAGGATTTATTTTTTTAGGTTTAAGAGATTCTGCAGTTTCCTGCTATTGCTCAAGTAGAAGGGGAGTTTACCCTAAAAACTTGACACATCAGTTTACATTTTATAAAGTTTTTAATACTACATACACATTTCCTGTATTTTCAGGATGTATTTTATTAAATAGACTGAGAAACAATTATATATGATCACTACAACATTGCAAAAACAGCAAATCTATTTCTGGCATGCTGGCCTAAGACTTTTCTGGCCTAAGACTTTTCTGTATATACTTATTGTATCTCTCCATCTAAACAGACAGACAGCAAGGATGGTCAGCGAGGAAAGGTGTCCTCTATTCGTATCTGTAAAAAGCTTCCAAAACCTCAGAATAATCTCACACCTATGGGCCTTCCTAAAGTCATCAGGTAAGTGTCCTTCATGTACAGATGGACTGCTTGTTCTTTCATTCTTATATCTCTAGTGCTGTGTTTGCATTTAATTTTTCACATCAAATAAACACGTTTTGTGCTTTACCAGAATAAAGAAGAAGGATTTCAGCTTGGAGGAAATCTACACCAACAAAAACTTCAGTAAACCCCCTGATGGGTAAGTAATGTTCTGCATACTGCTGATGTACATCTATGGCCCTGTTTATACCTTTTATTAGGATGCACTTTGGTCTATCGGATCACAGGTGCACAAGAAAGACGCATGTTCATTTACACCTAGTGTTTTAATCGGTTTATTTTGTCTGCTTCTGTCCTGATTACTTGGAGGGGAGGGTCAATGGTCGAGTACAACATTGACGTGTTTAAACTGATGCCCACTAATATTATTTGAGAATACTGCTGCTTGTTGTTAGTAAACATGCTGCACAATGTTTTGTACATGTATATGTAAGGGATTTATCTGATATTTCAGAGCAATTGATGAAATAAGCTTGCGCAACTTTCACATGCTCACAAAATGAAACAAAAGTGAAAGAGACTGACAGCAGCTGCTTCAGTGATGATGATAGCCTAAAGATGGCGCCGAACCCTGTGGGTTTGTTCTAAGGGTCAAGACCAATGTAAAAATATTGCTTGGTACATTACACAGCAAATCAATAGGCAATCAAACACATTCGACAACATGAACATCTACACCACAAAAGCAATCCAGTCAAATGCTACCTCTGAAAGTAGTTGAATGTAGACAAGCTCAAAGCATTTTACACCCCATTTACACCTGTATTCAGCATGATTCACTTGTTATACGATCAACCAAAATGCATCTTAGACAGCCTTGAGATTATAAACAGCACTGACGAAGAGAGGAGCAGACAAACATATTATTCAGTGGAAAATGCAGAAACAGAAATATATTTTAAACTTGAGTTTGCTTTTTTACAGATTAAAGAAATATTTCCCAAGAAGCAGTGGGTTACAGTGCATTTGATAACGGCTATGGGCGTTGTTAAAAACCTGTGAGCTGTTATAAAATTCACTGTAACACCACTGCTTCATGGGGCGGATTGCTTTTAAAACCGTTACTTTATATATATATATATATAGCATTCATAAAAAACACAGCAAATAAGATGCATAAAATTTACATATTTATTTTAGTACAAATATACATTTTCCGCCTAACAAAGTAGTTCCTCAGAAACAAGTGTGGGTGCAACAGAGTGGTTCCCAAGCAACACCAACCCGGCAAAGACACAATGAAAGACTGTGGTCATTCATGTAACTTATTTGATGCACACTTCAACAGTTAATGTATATGTGGATCAAGCATGCTTAACTTTTTCCTGCCAGCATCTGACTCAGTCATGTTATGACAAAAAAGAGCAGGAAACACACATAAACTGTATATACATAAAATAAATTAATTAAATTATGATTTAATTGTTGCAAACAATAGTTGAATATTCAGTTAATCGTCTTACACATCAATGGATGAACTATCCTATGGATATAAAGATTAACTAAACAATTTGAATTGATATAAGAAGTGTAAATAATTGAATTGCCTTCATAGCTTCATTGTGTATGTTGTTAAAAAAACTGCAAATGTTTTCATGAAACTATAACATTGATACCATATTATAGGCACACTAGTTGGTTCAATAGCCTATTCCTTAAGTATATATGTTGCCAAGACATATTTATTACATTTGTGTAATAAAGAAGTTGTGAAAAATAACTCAATCTGTCACTTGTTGCAAGCAGCTTGAGAGGCGGCTGACTTAAGACCGAAGTGTTCCAAGTTCTTTATGCTTTAAAATGGCTTGTATTTTTGAAATGGCATGCTTTACAATAAAGTGCAAAAATGCGTGCTAAACTCCTGTATTGCAGGGTCCAACTTGCTTGCAGAGCGAAATCGTTGTATAGACCATTTAGCAACACTGGTCCAGAAACACTTCCTGTTTCAGTTTTTTAACACTACAAAAACATTGGGCTAAATACAACCACCAGAACATATAGAACTGAATCAAAAAGTTAAACAAACATAAAGATATATGTGAAATAAAGAAAACAGTTACAAACGGAAACAGGAAGTGTTCCGGACCGGTGTTGTTTACATCTTGCAAAATGATTTATATGAAGCAGCTCCGGTTAGAAAGTGCTTTGGCGGTGTCTTCAGCCCCCTGCACTGATTGGCCAGACTTGTGACTCCATCTCTGCATCAGAGCCAAAATAGCACATTTCAAAATAACATAACTTTATCGCCAAATTGGCTTTTAAAATGACCAATGTCGATAATCAGCCAGATCGATAATCGCCCAGATCGATAATTGGTTGACCCCAATACACTGTTTACTGTTGAGTGAATGCTTCAGTGTTTTCTAAGTTGGGTAAGAGCGCCACCTGGTGAAAAAAAGCGGAAATATGGATTTCCGTAAAGACTCGTCATTGGCAGGGAAGCCTTTTCTCTTAATTGACTAGATAACACGTTGATGGCAGGGAAAGAACTGGATGTTTATTGACATTTATTGTCATTAATTGGGCAATTGTTGAAAAATAAAAAATATGATTAAAGACTGTGGTGTTTATTTTCATAAATCAGTATGTAGCAACAATGGCACAGTGATAAGCTATTGTAATGCGGTATTAAGTGTTTAAGCAGCTTAGAATGTGTTTCAATCAGAATGAAGAACCAAAACTACCCGTTTGACAATTTTTTTTATTTGAGATATTTTTTTACATCTGGTTAATTAAGCTACTATTGTTAACTTTCAGACGTTTGGAAACCATCTTTGAGGTTCCTTTTAACCGGCGAGATGGCTCTCAGGCTGTCGTAGGCCCAAAAAAGGTAAAGCGCTTTGTTGAATTCCCTGAACTGGGTGTTGCCAGAAAGCCCAAAAAGCCTCTGGTTGTTGGGATGACAGGGGGTGGAGCCCAAAGAAAAGCAGGAGGGAACTCCGCGATCTCCAGAACCAGAAGAGGTGTAGGGGCGTCTTCTAAAGCGGAGGATGTGCTTACCCTGCAGCAGTTAGATTCACTCCTTTGCTCCAAGCTTGAAGAACTAGACACCTGGATGGCACTCCAACAGGTTGCATGCTGAGGCAGAGATCTTGTTTGGTTTGTACCAAACAATGTGCTTGATTCTCATGCATTTTGTAAAATGACATTTTGTAAATTAATTAAAGCAACATTAAAAATAGAAATTCATTAGCAGTTTTTGTAGGGTGGTTTGATTTGTATTTGTCTGTATAATTGTTAACTGTACAGTTAGCTCTGTTCTGTTTTGTTTTATAATCTTTCAAAGGATAAGCACTTGTTTACATTATTACAATAAGCAATAGCGCTATTATTTCACCACATCAAAGTGTTTTCAAAATAAGACTTCTTGCTAGAACATGCATTTAACAAAAACCCACCCCTCTTTAAATGTATTCCAAATGAAACTCTTCTTTGGTGAAATGAATGCCTTATTATACGCTCTTGTTGTTTGTGTGTGTGTGTGTTTGAATGTTTTTCATAATAAAAGAAGTCATAGCACAAAGGCCTTTACAAAGTTGCAGTGGCAGCATTGAAAACTGTATTTTGCAACTGAGCAATGTTCAGTTTTTTGTGTTCATTTAAAAGCATAATGGATTCAAAGTTTCAGTGCATTCTGTGTTCATACTCAGGTACTGTAAATATAGATCAATCGTCTCATTTGATGTTTCAATGATACTGCTTGTGGTGTTTGAACACAAGGTTGGTGTATAAAATAGTTTCATATGTATAGATGTCTGGGTCCTCTTTTTTTGATGGAATACATTTTGAGCTGTTTTGTATTGTAATATTTGTTAGTCGTTTGTAAAAATATCACAATGGAACGGTGTGTTTTGACTGTTAACACTTTTTTATGACAAAACTTATTACAATGTACAAAACATTTAAAGCACAAGGTATTAAAACAATACAAAATATTTACAAAAGCAGAATGTTAAAAATGTAACCAGTTCCATATTCCAACCTGTAATAGATGTTTGTATAAAACTGTGGAGCTCTCTGCAAATGACCTAATGTTTCATTTTAATGTTGCATTATGAACATAAATAAAAACAGATTGTCAGTAAAATCTCAGGATGATTTCATCTAATGCAAGTAACAATTCCAGAAAACTAATGTATTTGTTCAATTTTACCACATGCATTTGTTCTCATAATTGCAGTGTTTGGTCAACATTGCACAATACTGATCAACCTATTAGTGGATAGTGTAGAGTCTGTCCATCATATTATTTAACATTTTATAATGCATTTACTTTGGTTGCTCAGGGTTTTAACCGTATCTAGTGTATAGGTTTTGGAGTCTTAGTCTATGAAGGTCACTAAATAGGACCCTAGTCCTATCAGAAGTGGAAGGAGAATAAATAAAACCACCCAAGCTACAATAGAGATTATTCCCCATATTAAAGCTTTTTTTGAGTATTCTTTGACCTTCAGTATCCTTTGTGTTTGATCTTCATTTTGAAGTGTTTTTCTTGTCTCTCGAGACTGGATAAAAGAAAAAAGTAGGGGTTAGATTTCCTGGTAAAGGTTCGTTTTCAAATTGCGCATGAAAATATTAAGTTGTGTTATGTTTCAAGTGAAACAACTTTCCTCAGTTTCACACACATCTTAAGGCTAGTCCTAGACTAAAACAAATGTGTCTCAACTAAAAATAACTTGTCCTGACAAATCTTAAAATATGCCAGTGCCATTGATTTGTCTCAAGATACACACCAGTAATGTTTTTCCTACGGCATGTTTATAAAAGATGCTTAAATATCTTAACTAAGGCCTGGTTGTTTGTGGCTTTAGTTAAGCCTTGTCTGTAAAACCAGGCACTTGTGTTCCTTAAAATTTTATCCCTAGTCTGCTAGTACTCTAATTTCCCTATATCAGCTTCCACAGGTTAGTAAATATGATTATTGTGTGTTGATAACTCTAAAAATGAGATAAACACATTTACCTTTACAGAGTACATAAGGGACATAATGCCAAGGCATGAGAGTCCACATATAATGCTGCATATGGCTAACTTTCGATGGTCCGGGTCACTGCAGATGTTATGTTGTTCGTCACCGCAGACGACACTGTGCAGTTCAGTCGTTGCATCAGCATGCTCGTCTGAAGTATCATTAGCCATCTTCATTAGTTTATTCTTACCAGCTGGATCACACATCTCTGTTCAGAATAACAAATAATTCAAGTAAACATAGATTTAATGACAGATTTTGATGCAAAAACTCATTGTATCAAATATACTTCATATTAAATGCTCTTGGATATTTACCATAAACAACTCATGGCTTACTTCAGTTTTGAACGGGTATAATACTTTCACTTGTGAATGAAAGAGCAGTGATTTAAAACAAGCTGGGCAGGTTTTTGCAGGCTTCTTTTTTCTTTTAATTTTAATATAAATAGAACAAGCTTTTCATACTTCTTTAAAACTGATCCAGACACACTGCCCACAAAGATTACGATGAAGAATACCTATACATATTAAAACATTTTCTTCTGGATAAAATAATCCTCTCAAAGCTTTATAGGGGAAATGAAAAATATTGTTTCGGTGCCTGAAAAACAGGTATGACTACAGAAGAGTCGTATTATGAGAAACTGGCATCAATAGAGCAAGTGGTTTAAAAAAAAATCTCAATGCAGCTTTTGGCTGTTTACCAACACATAACAAGCTTTATGACCTGATATTACATACTATTAAAAATATTGAACTGGGTCAACTGATAAAACTCATTTCTTTTTTGTTTTTTAAGTATGATCATAAGAATAGCCATGATTTTATTTCCAGTATTTCACAACATATCAGTGTATGCCCATCAGAAGAATGTCATTGTTTAAAACTATCTCAGTACTTACAGACTCGCCCAGACTTGAGTTAACGGATGAACTGTGTGGAATTTCCAAGGTCAGCCAGTAATCCAGAGTTGTTTAATAACCAAGCTTGGATGTTTTTGCTCCGAAGAAAACCTGATGAACTTCGGCTTGTTAGTCTCCTGCTGCTTTCAGTTTATATTAAAAACAGAACTTCAGATGTTCTGTGACATAGATGTCACAAGTGACAACAAACTTCCTATCTATACTTCCTCTTCTTATCAAATATATTTGCTAAATATCCAAGATAGCTGTTCAGTCCCAGTTTAGTTCTTTGAGAAGTCTGAGCAGAAAGATGTGTGGGTGAGAAACACTACCTGGCACACTGAAAAGAAACACCTCCTCATTTTCTCACCGGTCCCTCTCTCTATGACTCTCTCCCACTATGAACTCAGTACATTCTTGAGTGACGTTTATCAGTGTTAACCACACCTTGTCTCTCTTGTAAGCCATGAGAAGCTTAAGCAGAATTTGTAGCTGAAACTTCTTCACACACTTCCTGTGCTACATTCTTGCACTCCTCCTCTTTATAGTCACACAAAATCATGATTCAAGTTCCTGACATGATAGCTGAGGCCTCGCCTTGCCTTTTAATTTCTGTACTGTAAACAGAGAGATTGTGTTTGTTTAATTGCTTTGAAAAATGTATTATCTATAATGTATCATATTTTATGACAAAGTAGCCTATTGTATTTTATATTCCTGTTGCTGGTCAGTTAGTTTATAGAAATATTTTTAAATAGTTTTATTTTAAATAACAATGTGTTAAATGTTATTGTATCTGTGATGTTACATGTGTAAAATGAAGTGTGCATTGTGCAGGTATGTGTTTAAATATGGAGATATGCACTTTGTTTGAATCAGCTTACAAGTTTTTATGTTTACAATCTGTTTAAAAGTGACAAGTTGTTACATGACTTTTATCTGAAGTTATAGCAGTCATAGATAAAAAAAAAAGGGACTGGAAAGCATGCAACACTATACCACACCCTGTGTGGCACTAGTTGACTGACAGTTGTTACATTTCCTTTAAAAACATCAGAATTCTTAATATGCATGCACAGACACACATACACCCAGTAACATCTGAATTAATTTACTGCAGCACATTAATAGAGAGACAGATACCAAGGTCAGAAAAAAATCACACAGTTTTAGAAAACAAACTTTCCTTTCAATTATAAGAAAATAAAATTTCAAGGTAAGGAATTTATTGCTACACAACAATAAATTAGTTACAAACCTAATAAAATGAAACAAATATTTGTGTACTAGAAGCATTAATGACACATTATTGCATTTTGATACAAATCTCAATTACAATATACATTATGAAATGCATGGCGAAACGGGTTAAACACCTTCAATAGTGAAAGTGCCGTAATCGCAGGAATTAAACAATTATGAGAATGAAACAACATTAGGCTTGTTTGACTTCATGTGGTGCCGCAAGAACTGACAAGCGCTTGACATCAAAATACCGCGAGAGCGAGGAATCATACGGAGGAGTCTGCTGTCGAATAGCTCTCGCGGTACTGTGATGTCATCCGCTTATCAGTTCTTGCAGCGCCCAAATCGCTCTCGAGATACTCTGATGTCATACGCAGATCGGTCTGCGCAGCGCATCAGTTTATCACGCCTACGAATCTCCTCCCCTTTATGTCTGGCCGTGATTGGCTCAACGTAAGATTTACATAAACAAGCAATGACGTTGTGATACACGGAAGAATAATATGGTTGGTGATGTGGTCGATTATTTCGGGAATTTAAGCCGTTGCTCATTTAACACATTCATTTCAAGCCATAGCGTATTAAACTGTGTAAATACACAATATATAGTAAACAGACATCATAATATATGGTGCAATGCGAATGTACTAAAACAGGTTTTTTTTTTCAAAATAAAAGACTCCGCTCCTTTCATTACTGATTTCTTTTGGTACATGCTTTGATCTGAATAAAGCAGAGATGGAGGACTGTGAAGGCGTGATAGCGACGGAGCGTTATGGCTCACAAGAGTCCTGGAAATACCTTTTGAAGGATGGGAGGATGACGAAAAAGAAAGATGAAGACGACAGCAGACTGGCAGGAAATTCACTGTCTGGGGCGTTCAAAGTGAGTGACTAATAAAAAGAGTAAAAAGTCTTTAAAATAAACCCTTTGACAGATACATATGATCTGATCTCTCCTCTTCTCTCTCAGAGTGTCTTCCTGCCACAAGGATATCCTGAGAGTGTCAGCCAGGACTATTTACAGTATCAGCTCTGGGACACTGTACAGGTGGGGGTTATATATATATATATATATATATATATATTACAGGCTCTAGACCCAACAACATAATCTGAAACTGACCCTACTGCTGTTTCAAGATTGTTGTTGTGGAAAAACACACAAGCCAAATATCTTATGAAAATAAAACAATTATCAAAGTTTTCAGTGATAAAATATTTTACTGACACAAGATGCACCTGTACTATATCATTTCCAAAATGTGTCTTTTATTTTCCTAGGCGTTTTCCAGCACTCTGTCAGGCACACTTGCTACTCAGGCTTCACTTAGGGGTGTTGGAGTTGGAAGTCAAGAAGCAACAGTTGCAGCAGCCACAATAACATGGCTACTTCGAGGTATGCAAACAATTTACTGTTATTCATTTCTCAATTGCATACTTTGTAATCTTGTTGTGTTGTTGTCTTTGTTCAGATGGAACAGGGATGCTGGGAAGAATACTTTTTGCTTGGCTCAAAGGGTAACATTCATGTCCTCAGGCCATCAGATTTTTTCGTGTCGTATATTTCAAATAATTGTCAAAACTGTATTTCAGGAACAAGTTAGATTCCGAAGCTAAAAAATGGAGGTACAGTACACATTGGATTGAATATTTAGCATTTTAATTTCAATTAGTATTTTTCTGTCATTAGAAATGAAAGTTTGGTCTATCATTTTTGTCTCACATTTAGGCTCTTTGCTGATGTTCTTAATGACATCGCTATGTTCATAGAGATCGCAGCACCCCATTTCCCTCCCTTTTTCACCCTAATCGTCTGCATTGCTGGAATCTTTAAGGTAAAATATTGAACATGGTCATCCTCAGTGATTAAATATTTATGAAATATATAGTGGCTAGTAAGTCTTTCTTAACATGACTTTATTAAAATCAGGCGTATTTCTCTCTTTCTGTTATTATAGTCTATTGTAGGAGTTGCTGGTGGGGCAACAAGAGCTGCTTTAACCGTCCATCAAGCTCGCAGAAACAACATGGCTGATATCTCTGCCAAAGATGGGAGTCAGGTTGCTATTAGTCATGTTTTTTCAGAGCACTTTCCCAAACTTTTCCAGCAGAATTCCCCTTACTCTGGGAAATAATGAGTCATTATCCATGTCAGTGGTATCATGTTAATGTATCATTTCTTGGCTCTTTGTTCTGATAAGGAAACTCTGGTAAACCTGGCAGGACTACTGGTGAGCCTGGCACTTATCCCACTCGTAACAGATAACCCTTCGTGAGTTCCCCTCGGATTTCAAAGCCATGCTTTGAATTGTAAACTAAATAGTGTACTGAATTGGTCCTGTGCTTTCACTCTCAGGTTGACATTCATCTTGTTCTTCCTTTTCACCATTCTTCACCTGTTTGCCAATTACAAAGCTGTTCGGTCTGTTGTTATGGAAACCCTCAATGAAGCTCGACTGTCCATAGTCCTACATCAGTACTTGCTTGATGGTCAACTGCTCAGTCCATCTGAAGCCAATCGGAAGGAACCGGTTTTCTTGTGTATGTCCTTAAAAAATAACAAGGGCAGTTTTGAATGCCAAAATTTGTTTAATGCATTTTACTTTAACTTAACAAATTACTGTTAAATTTTGCAGCTCTTCGAAGAACAGTTCCGATCAAATTAGGTGTGAGACTAGGAGACATTGTCCAGGAGTAAGTTTATCTTTTTTTGAACCTAGAGTAGTTTAAATTTACTAAAACCGTTGAAAATACCATGACAATAAATATTATATCTTTGATTTAAGGCCAGGAGAACTGCAGCTGGCGTTGAAGAATAACAGCAAACCATACCTCATTGGAATCAAAAATGGTACAAAACCATTCTGTGGTATACCTTTAAATTTTAATATTCAAACTGATGTTAGAAAATAATACATGGGTAAATAGTCTAAAGTGATACTGAGAATTTATGTTTTACTCAGAAAAGCAATGTGGTGTAAGAAACAGTTATGTGATGGATGGAGTGATAAGAGTTTTTCTTCACAGACGCAGTTTGTGTATGTCTGGCAAGTGATGCATCTGTGCATGATGAAATAATGGCGGCATGTCAGGCCTTGTGTCTCAGTACTGTGTTACACGATAACTCTTCACTGGATGGTGCACTCAAACAGCTCTCTAAAATCAAAGGTGACTGAGTGCATTTTAAGTTATAACATTAGTTACCTTTAGATAGTGCTGGTGTTACTGCTATTTTGTATTACCTCTGTAATTAGTAACATTTGCTTTCTGTTTATTCAGACCCTTGGGAATTAGTATCACAAAGTCATAAGATGTTTGATCAGATTTTCCAGACATTCCTAAAAGGTAATTTTAAAAAGAAGTTATATAGTTAACAAAATGCTTGATGTGAATGTAGTAAGCTATTAAAGTTAATTAGTGTGAAATATCATTGTGGGAAAGTTAACTTAATTCTGATTCTCTGTGCCAGAACTGAATCATGCTAAGTGGCAGACAGACCGGACACTATTGGACTGGAATGAGTGGCGTGTTGAATGGAAGAAAAAGAGGAGCTGAATCAAACTTTTATGAGAAGATCTTTAATATGGACTTTTCATTTGGATGTCTCTATCAGATTTAAATCTGTAAAGGATTTGCAAAAAATATATCAAAGTTTTGAATAAAAGGCTTGTGAACCAGTCATTTTGTACTCTTGTTTTGACTCATAGGGTCAACACTTAAAGGGACACTCCACTTTTTTGACAATATACTCCTTTTCCAGCTCCCCTAGAAGGAAATGTTTGATTTTTACCCTTTTGGAATCCATTCAACTGGGCTGCGTTCAGCCCCGACAAAACGTTGCACAACGTTTATCAAACAGTGATGCATTAAAGAACACCCTGTTGTGACAAAATTCCAATTTAAACCCATTGAGCGAGCTGTCTCTTTAGTACCGCATGGTTTATTTACATCTTGCCGCTGATTGGGCCGACATTTCTGATACACCCACCAAACGAGAAAACGCATGTAAAACCTGTTCCACACCGTTTCCCAGAAAAATGTCGTTCAACCCGGAAACCATAGCAAAATGTTGTGCACCAGTGTGAGCTTGAACGTGGCCCTGATCCCCGGGTCTGGCGCTACCACTTTAGCATAGCTTAGCATAATCCATTGAATCAGATTAGACCATTAGCATCACGCTAAAAAATAACCGAAGAATTTTGATATTATGATACTCTCATTCCAGTGTAATAATCAAGGACTTTGCTGATGTAACATGGCTGCAGCAGGCATAGTGATATTACACAATGCCCAAAAATATTCCCCTGCCATTGAAAGTTACTAAAGGGGACTATTTTCAGCTGCTGCGTAATATCATTGCGCCTCCTGCAGCCATGTTACAGCAGCAAAGTCTTTGATTATGACGCCAGAATGAGAGTATAGTTCGGTCCAAGCCTTATCTGTCTAGAAAATCGCAACTTTTAATTTTCTGTCAGTCTTAGTACACAATGTAACTACAGAAGAGTCAAGTTTTAAATAAAAAAAAAATATTGAATCTCTTTGCTTATTTTTTAGCGCAATGCTAATGGTCTAATCAGTTTCAATGGATTATGCTAAGCTATGCTAAAAGTGGTAGTGCCAGACCCGAAGATCGGCTGAATGGATTCCAAAACGGTAATAATCAAATGTTTCACTCTAGGGGAGCCGGAAAATGAGCCTATTTCCAAAAATTAGTGGAGTGTCCCTTTAAAATTATTTTAAAAAATGTGAATCGCAAGTCTTTTATCCTCTAATTCACAATTCTGTTATATCACCGCACCATAATGAATCTTCCTTAAGTGTCTCTTGAGATTCTCCGTTCGGTTGAATTTCCGTCCACAGAGAGAACATTTGTATGGTCTTTCACCTGTATGAATTCGCTCATGCTTTTTCAGGTCGGCTAAACGACTGAACCTAAAGTTACAGCACTTGCAAACAAAAGGTCTCTCGTTCGAATGGCACACAAAGTGAGCTCCGAGACTGGAGGAATTTGCGAACGTCTTTCCGCACACGTGGCAGCTGTGTGAATTTTCCCTCCTGCCACTGACAGCAAGAGGATTGTGTACATCCACTGTATTCTCTATTCGCGACCGAAGTATGTGTTCAGAAAGGCCAGAGGTTGAATTTATCAATTTATGTGTTTGATTATGGGAAACCACACTGGTAGAGACAGGCAGCTGGTTGCTTTCATTAAATAAAGAAGTTTCAAGAATGCTAAAAGCAGAAGCATCTGTTGTCACATTGCCTGTTGTCTCTTCTGTATATGAACAACCCAGAAGCTCTGGTTTTGATTCCACTTTGATGTTGCTTGAAGTTATGTGTAATGGTTTCTCAGGGTTGCAGGTCACTTCATTGATGCCAGGTGATGAAAGGTTTGGGGATCTCGGAGAACTACTCCGTAACTGTGAAAGTCTTTGCTTTTTTAAAGAATTGGCACAGGTTCTGTGCAAAGAATGACAGTGGTCCTCTACAGGAAGGTCTTCTAAAACTAGCTTTAGATGGACAGGAGATGAATTCTCCTCTATAAATGACATCCTGTCACTCAAGCTGTCAGACTGCTCTTTCTCTACCACAGACGATTCTCCATGATAAATGAGGTCTTCTGTGTCAAGATGCTCCCGTGAATGAGTGTCATCTATGGGAACAGAAACTTTCAGGAATTTATCCAAAAATATGCAAACAGGCTTTATGCCTGATGTGCATACTGAAACACAGTAAAAAAGATACTCATACCTGAAACCAGTGCTGTCTGCACTTGAAGTTCTTTTAGCTTCATCTGAAGCTTTTGATTCTCCAGCTGTGTTCTGGCAGCTTCCTTCTGATATTCTGATACAGCCTGACCCATGAGCTGCAACACTTCCTGTACTGCAGCAGTAAGGAGCTCTGCTACATTTGTGACAAGGAGGTCCATTTGTGACATTTTCTGATTGTGTTTAAAGAATAGAGCCTGCTTACAGAAAAAAACATAAAATGAAGCTTATTAAAGTTGACTTAATCTTGCAAAACCAAAACAACCACCACAGTACAGGGGCTAACGTAACAAACATTTGCCTTACAAAAATGCTATCACAACATCATTATTTTAAAATCGACCGAATGTTTTCTTTTAAATAAAGCAAAAATCAGAATAATATAATATTATTGATTAAAATGAAACAATAACAACCGACCTCTGTTATCCCAAGGGTTAGCAATGAGTCTTCAAACGGTCCGTGAGAGAGTTAAACCGTTTAATAAAAAGCTCCAAAACACTCCTCTCATGGTACGTGTACCTTCATAATATATTAGAGTGTGGTTGGTTTTGTTTTAAGTGTATTTCGACAGACTAACATGGACCAAAGACCGTAACCACTGACGTCTCGAGTGCCCGTGTTGTGAAACCACTGTTTGGTGACGTATTAGGCTCTGCGCAAATCGGAAATATGACAAAAAAGTACCGCGAGAGCGAAGCTTTTAATTCGATCCCGCGGTACTTTGATGTCAGATGCCTTTTGATCTGCGCAGCGTCGAAATATATTGAAACACGCCTTGTACTTCCTTTACTACGAGCGCTAGCCACTTTCTGCGTAGGTTGCCTAATATTCAGTCTGTTTATTAGGCCACGACCAATAAATCCAGGGTGAGGTTTTTTTATGTTTAATGACATTGAACGTGCTGTTTTGTAATTACAGTCAACAAACTAATTATTTGTTACTACTTATAAGGTTGCAATGCAATTTTTTTCAGCAGTTTTTGTTTGCTACCATGTATAAGTTACCGTATTAACTCAGAGAACAAGACAGGTTTAACCAGTGACCAAATTTATTTTATTGGATAGACACAGAAGCAAGTGTGACACATTTCGGCATTTCATATGACAGTCAAGCCACTATGCAAAGTGCATTAGAAGAAATCCTAGTAGCTAAAGCTAATCTGGGTGCTTACAAATGACACAACTGGCAACCTGAACTGCAACATAGCCAAAGCATGCTATAAACCCAATGAAGCTGCCACAGGTTATTTCATTAAAGGCCTTCGTAAAATGATGGGATACTGTATTAAATTCACTAAAATGTCTCTCCTAGAATAATACAAATTAAAGTTTTAGTCTCACTTGAGCTAATGATTGTATTAAAATATATATTTTTAAGTGCAATGACTTTGGTTAAAACTATGCATGTAAATACATATCTGGTTTAAAGGATTAAAAAAAGTCAGGGACCCAATCAAATAGGCAAACATGTGCAGAATCCCTTCCATACATATCGTGCTGAGCTCACATACTAAATAAAAACAAACATAAAAATCCTCACAAAACCATTGTCTTATGCCATCAATTGTGTAACTTACAGAAACATTGTAATGGCCTGTTCAAATAAATATTTAACAGTCAGAAAGTCAATTCTCTAAAATTAAGTGATGCAGCATTGAACAGCCTGCTTTTTACTGTGACATCAACAGTAAAACAAACAATGGTACTCCCCCCCTTCAAATGATTTGATAAGCATGTAAATAAAATAGGTTGTACGTTCTTGTATGCAGCAGCAGATCCGTGTTTCTATGATGCTAACAGTGTTTAAAAACAAGAGTGGCAGGGTTAAAGTACAACTACTTGTAACTTACAGTCTAACCACACTATGTAACTATAAAGTGTTTTATTCCATACAGTTAGGATTATAACCTTACTTACTGTAACAAAAAAGAAGACAGTTTCCCATGTTTTGCTATTCTAATGGTGACCAACACCTGCTAAACTACAGCAAAGAGCATGCTGATGAGATGTCTTATGTTCCTTTAGGTGGGCTCCACTTCAGGGCAGTAGGGTCAATAGTCTTGTTGCTTCCACGTTTTGTGTCTTTGGTTTTCCAATCATCAATCAGATCCTGAAAATTAGGTAAAAGCAACAAAACTTTAAAATGACATGAAAAATATATTTACTGGTTCATGTGACCTACATATCGTGTTTCAGTACACGCATACCTGTCTTTTTAAAATCAAGTGCTTCCCTTTCCAATACTTCAGCATTTGGAGTGACTGTAAAGTGCTGACGATGTCTACAGGATTGACAGCTGTTTCTTGACTGATTTCTGTTTGCAAAAGTTCATTTATAACAGCATAAAAACAATGAGGACAATCACAATGTAAACACATCAAAAGATGCATTATACTTAACAATACGCACCCTTAATAGAGATTTCTTTGCCCTGGAAGTTGTGTAGGTAGCGTAACAGCACTTCTTTCCAGTAGCTCCTATAGCTTATGAGGCCTAGGTCAGAGAGAGGACGCTCAGGGGAGCCAACCTTCTCTTCAACTTTTGACAGCAGATAGCCTGTAAATACATCAGACATACAATGAATTAAAACAGGAATTAGCAAGTGCGTCTAGTATTTATCACAAGACGGGAAAGCTAATTGACCTCTTTGCAAAACCAGTGCTTTGTTTGAGATCACACATAACAATGACATAAAAAATTGATAGAAAGTATACAAATGATGTGCAGCACTCACTGAAATCAATAAGCATCTTGCCATAACCCTGTCTCATAAATTGTGGCATGGTCAGGATGCAGGAGACATTGTAGTTCAGAAATGAATTCTTTTCCTAAAATCCAGATACATTCGGATTATCTTTTTACATCACAAATGTATCACTTGCAAGATAATTGAAGCTTGTAATTGACTGGATTTAAACCCATCACTTACCTTGGAGAAGTATCCTACAAGGTGACAGCCAGTACTGTCGGCTTCAGTCATCACATAAAAGAGGAAAGGCTCCACATCATAATACAACGTTTTGTGGTCCAGGAAGAGCTTGGCTAAGAGGCAAAGGTTTTGGCAATAAATCTGCAAATGGCAAATGTAACTTGTTAAGCTCAATCGCTTGCTGAGTGCAAATTAAGCTTAACTTTCAAAATGACCAAGTCATTGTTCCCTTAGCTGACCTTTCGATATCCAATTTAAGATCAAACATTCAAACTTCTACCTTGTTCTTCTTGCCGTCCACTTCAAAAACAGATATATCCCCTTTTCTGTAAATCTCGTCACCTGGTGGATGTTTCCAAACACATTTGGCCTGATTGCAAGTGGTATGAGAGAGTAATGCATTTACATGTTTATACATTCCTGAAATGTTACACTGTTAAATGTCATGCATTTTTATATTAACAGTTATAAAATAAGAAGAAATGACCCAGACGTTTGAATAGTAATAACAACAGAATTTTGAATAGTGCCTGGTTAATGTACCCAAAACTAATCATGAAAGACGTGTCGAGTTACCATGTGACGTCGCAGTATGGTCTGACTCTTCATGTATTTGAGACAGAACTCGCACATGTAGAGACGACCAAGTCGGGCATACTCCTCAGGATATGGCGAGTGGTACCAGGTATCCAGCTCATAGCGGCCAAACACAATGGTCTTTATCATGTTCCCACCCTCTGTGACCTGTTCCTGGAGCTTTTCCTGCAAGGACCAATCAGGGTGAAAGAAACACAGGTCTAACTGAAGGAAATGATGGCACATTGACATTACAAACCCTACCATGTAAGATGGGTGAATGAAGTATCATAAGATGTATCGAGGGTTTTTTCTGACTTTGTGGATTTAATGTGATGAATGTGGAAATTAAAGTTATTAAACATAAAAAATCCACTGAAGAAAATAAATAGGTTTATGTAATGGGATAGAGGATTTATTTTCTATCTTAAAGGAATAGTTCTAACACATTAAAAAATTTGAATATTTAAATGTTTGAAATCACAAAAATATAATTTTGCTATAATTTCTTAGTTTTAAACAAATTTATAAAGCTCTTCTCAATGTGAGACCTCAAGAAAGTTATTGATAAAACAGCAACAAGTACAACTTTGCAAAGAGAATGATTTTTGTAATTCTAGACAAAGGGTGACTACTTTGAACACCATAAAGCAGGGGTTTTCAAACCTTTTGATGGCAGGGAGCCCCACATATAATAAACCTTTAGCGAGGGACCCCTTTCCTAAAATATACAGTACTGTGCAAGCAAAAGTCTTAGGCCACCATCAGATTTGTTGTTTTTACAATGTTATAGTGATCTCATATAATTATTTCTCAGTCTCTTTATTAGAATACAACCAGAAAATACAGGAAATGTGTATATAGTATTAAAAACAGTATAAAAGTATAAGCTGAAGTTTCAACTTTTTAGGGTAAACTACCTTTCCACTTGAGCAATAGCAGGAAACTGGATGATCTCTTAAACCAAAATAAAATTAAATCCTTATTTCTAATTCTAATCGAATGACTTCAGAACTTCAGTCTCCTCAAAAAAGCTCAAGATGTGTTTAATGCCAAGAGAGGTCACACTAAATACTCACTGATGCCTGAAGAAGACATTTAGTTTTGAAAATTGTTTTGTTTTCAGTTTTGTGTACATATTTCCTGTATTTTCTGTTTGTATCTTAAAAAAGACTGAAAAATAAATATGGATGAACATTAACACTTTGCTAAAACAACAAAGCTGCTGGTGGTGGCCTAAGACTTTTGCACAGTACTGTATATATATTTATATTTTTTTTTTATAAAGAAACATTTAAACTATGTTAGATAAATAGTAATGTTGATATTATTAAGACAGCAAATTGTTTACAAATCACTGGCTACGCATAGACTTGCTTTGTCTTTTTTCTCTTGACATTTTCTGGGGTAACCTTGGAACCTTCTGGCAGATTCAGTTTGGAAACCCCTGCCCTAAAGTATACATAGTTTGATTTTGGATGCCTTAGTCATGACAATTCTTATAGTTTGTTATTTCATAGTTTTGATAATTTTACTATTATGCTACAATGTAAAAAAACATGACTCTAAACTTTTGAACAGTACTGTAGGTTTGTGTGGGAAACAGAAAGTGGTGTTTTTATGGTGCTTTGACATATCAAAACTTGGTCACTATGAAGTTAAGAGCATTGTGTACATACCCTTACTTTAAAGATCAGTATGAGGGTAAGTAAATAATAACACATTATTAAACATTTTGGATGAACTGTTCTTTTAAGAAAAGTTGGTATGAAAGGACAGATAACGTATGTTAGATTGGTGTGACACTGATATGTCATGGATGAGAAATGTAAAAGGTAGAAACCACAATGTGTCCAGCGTAAGCATTCAAATAACCCCGAATCCAGGGGTAAGAGCAGTCACCCTGCCTGCCATTTTACAGACTCTTGAGAAAGGAGAAAGAAACAGGGAGAAAATATGATGAGTTTTCTCTCTTACAAGATCATCCGAGGCACGTGCCTGGGCTTTTCTAAAGAGCTCCAGGTCATAGTCACTTGTAATGTTTTCCAGCAAAGGTTCCCAACTGCTGCCATGCGTCTGCCTTGGTTCCTGGAAAGAGGGAATAACAAAGAGCAGAAAACTATTCATTACAGTGTCAATGAGACCTTCCATCGAGTGTAAACAGGACCCTAGATAAATACACTGATGTATACACCCACTAATATTGTAGAGGATAAATACTCACTGTGTACTTCTCCTTTTGCTCTTTTAAAGGAACAGAACTTCTTTTTCTCCTCATCTCTGTCACTTTTTCCTTATACCGTAGCTGTCGCTCTGCTTGGGCCTGGAGGAGGGTTAACATTATTACATGTAATTTAACATGAAGTAAGAATATATCAGTAGCATAATTAAGGCCACAACCAATTTTAATAGTGAAGACATACTAAATATGTAGTTTGGTGTTATACCTGCTGCCGAGCGGAATGTCGGTTCTCATCATGGCGTTGTGATAGCGTCCTCTCCTCCACATGTTTGTCCCGAGAGCTTACCTTCACCTGAGCAAAAGGTTTCTTTATTAAAACCTTGTTGCTTTAAAAAATATCCTAGTATCTCTAATCTGACTAAAGTAGGCTAGTTAGCATTACCTTACACTCATCTGCTGAAAGGTTACGGTACAGCGGACATCCAGATATGGAAAAATGCCTTTCATGTTTCCCTGTTAAATGCCCTGAAAGATGGACAAAGTTTGAATTGAAAATATTCAAGCATTAATGATATTCTGTTTCAAGTCTGCAGATAGATAAGACTACTAAGCACATTATTAAAGCACATTTATTTTATAAAAGAAAGGATCTTGAATCCAATTACCAAGTGAGTTACAGCCCGGTGTGGGGCACTTCATGTTAAAGTTATAACTCTCATGAAAGCGCCTTCGTTTGGGCCGGTGGGCAAGGCCAGATTCTTTGAGTGACAGCTCCTTTGCCAGGCTCTCATCATGAGACACATTTGGGCTGGACATGTCAATGTCAGACTCAGAGGAAGCAGTGTTGCCTGTGGGAGTTCTGGGTGGAGATTCATCGTGGTCTACACTCTGTTTAATGTCTGCGTGATCAACACAATGAAAGATTGGACTGTATTAAGTCTATAAGCAGTACAGTTTGTTAAAATTAAAATGATAGAGAAAATAAAAATAATGTAAAACAAAAGGTTAAAGTAGGGTTATACCTACTTTACCTATACCTAAAGTAGCTAAAAAGAAAAAACAACAACAAACATAGAGTAACATAAAATGAGAAATACAGACAAAATATATGAATTTTTATGTCCTATTAAAGTACTATGAAAATGGCATGACATACAAAAAGGACAAAAACAAGAAAGAGCATGAAGATACTGAAACAAGAAAAGGCATGAATGAGGGACCACATGGTTTACTTCTCCTACCTCTCTCTGAAATTTCCCCATGTTGCTCAGTGTCTGAACCCGAGGAGCGACTCTGCCGCAGAGGATATTTCTTGGGCGAGACTGTCGCCCCCTGCTGTTGACTACGAGTCACGCGGCGGGTGGAAAAGTTCATCACCTCCTCTGATGCCGGGGCAGAAGTGTTTCTCACAGGACTGGAATCTACAAACAAAGCTCAAATGTGTTTGTTCGTTCATTTTAAGATGAATCAAAAAAATTTACCATAGTGTTATTAAAATAAAAGTTTAGTAACAAGTCTCACAAACACATTTACGTAGAAGTTGAGCTGTGTGAGCAGAACCGTACTGGACAACTAGTCTGTCACGTCACTCGTTGCTATCTGTGTCATGTCTTTGGCTTGATATTCCCTAATTGTCCTGTGTTTGTTTTCCTGGAGCATGTGGACTTTGTTTTGACTGCCTACCCATGTGCTCTGCTGTCACTTTGGTGTTCACCCTGCCCTCCCGGTCCCTTGTTAATTATCTCATTATTAGTTCATGTCCCTCAGCTGTCTGCCCTCGTTGCCTCGTCATTTATTCCCCTATATATTGCCCTTGTGTTTTTGTCTTGTGCTAGATAGCGTTGCTAGCTATAGCCTGGCTCAATTAGCAGTCTAGTTGTGGCCTGTCAAGCCTTGCTGAGTTTTATTTTGTCACCCGGTCCATTAGGTGCTAGGTCTATTGCCTTGGCCTCTCTTCCGCCCTCTCTTCTGCTCGCACCTCTGCATCCCTTAGTATGGTGACGTTGGAGGCTCTTATTAATCTAGAGTGCCGAGCTAATAGGTAAACTATGGTAAAAAAATTAAGGAATGGTTTAAGTGGAAACATTCTTTCCACGAGACTGAAGCTGTTATAACCGTATAACTGAACTTTATATAGTGTAAATAGCTGATGTATTTTACGATGTCAAGAAACATAAAAAACAGCCATGTTTAGATGAAATACATTGTTAATTTTTTTGTTAATCGGGAGCAGGTTTGAAAAAAACTCCTATTGCTTTGATCCAATGAAATTACACGGCTCTTAAATGCTTTTGATTCTCATTGGTCAGTTTCATCCGGGGTACTACTTCTGTTATTATTGTACCGCTCCGCTCTTTACAATTGAGCTAATAAAACTTTTCACATCAGTATTTCGTGTAAATTTATTTGCTCGTTGGCCAAGCATGTGTAATATGCGTGATAATGCAAATGTAATTCACGGTATCAGTATGGCTAGTATCGTACCTTTTAAGTGGCAGATGAGTCTAGTTGAGGAGCGAGTGAGGCGCGTGTTTCTAACTGTATGGGCGTCACTCTCTGAGCTGTCTGTATGCTCAGCAGAGAAGTCTGAATCCTCCGTACCATCTGAGCTACTGCCAGCATGTCTCTAAATGTCCAAAAACACACCAAGACCTAGCTCAATGACCCAATACAATTCTTAATGGATAGACAAAAAAAAAATTTCACACAAGGGCCCGGGAAGAGATGACTGTATTGTTCATTGAGCTGTGGCCTCAATATACACTTAATGCAAAAATGAGTGTTCCAATGAATCAAAAATATCCACTGGGTTAGATGCTTTTATATTCTAATACGTGATCACAGCCTGATTCAACATGCAACACATCATATACATTCTGGTAATTACAACATTTTCTACACAAACTGTAAAACCTTCAACAAAGTAATAGAACGTATTTGCGTAGAGTAGACTTTAGAATGGGCATCCAGCAAGCAAACACCTGAGTTTTGTTTGAGGGGAGCAGGTGAAAGTCCGGGATGCTGAGCACAGGTGCTATATAAACATGCGCAGCTGGCCTGAAAGATGCAGTCCTACCTTCCGCCGAGGCATCGCGCCTTTCACAGTAATTCAACCTTCCGGCAGTCGATTCGAATTTTAATATTTTCCTTATTTCCTCATGCAGTTACATAAAATAACGCGGTCACAGGCATGCATCACAGTAAAACTGCAAGGAAAAGTGTACAGTGAAAGACTAGTGCCTCATTGCAGACTGTCACAGGTCATGACTGCGCGCTTCTGTTTACACTCTTCAACACTTCCGGTGGAACATTTTAATCTAAAGGTCTTTTAATAAAAATTACAAACATGAAGAAATAACGATTATTTTAAACAACAAATATTTTTTTCTTTTTTTAGCATAATTTTCAACTATTATGTACAAAGTTAATCTAATAAAAACATTATTCACAACATGCAGTGTTGTGGTAACTGCAATAGTCCGGTCGCTAGATGGCGTCCCTACAGTGTTGTTCTTTACAACAAAAATCAGCGCCTTTGTATATTTAAGCTCTGCGTCTGCGTTTGTCTCCAAATTAACATTCTTAAACTTTTGTTCCTTTAAACACATGTGTAACACACTAAATCATAACATTGCTTTCGATGTCATGACATTAATTTTCCTGTTAATGTCTGCTGATCTTCTTTAGGAATAGGCCAAAGCAAAAAAATAAAATAAAAATAAAAATAAAAAAAAACAACACCCTCTAAATGTGATCAGTAAATCAGTCCATTTAATTCTATTTTATTAGCATTTGTTTAACTGAAAAACATAAATTATTCATCTTTGCAAAACAAAGTAGTTATACTGAATCCCTTGTCACATGCAAGCAAAGTCATTTTGAAATACAGACCTATTGAAATCTCATGGATTTAATGCAGTTTTATTCTCTGGTATACATCCGCTAATGCACTTATGCAGTAAGGTACAACAGTAATTGTGGTCAGAGGCACTGTAGCACTCTTACAGAATGACAGCAAGTAAAATACAGCACGAGTGCTTGTAGGTAATCTAAATGAGTCTATGAGACTCAAGAGTGGCAATGTTGCTGCAGTACAAGTCAACCTGTAGACGACGCTGTTTTCACCACTCTTATGTTTTTCCATATCACCCTGACTAGGCAAATTAAGACTCAAGCCTAGGCCAAACAGAGCCCCAGCGTTGCGCAGGAGGCCAGCAAACGGTGTAGTATCTAGATGGACCCATTCCGAGTGAATGCACCACTTCTGTGCCTTTATTAGGCTCCAGTATGGGTTTATTGAGACAGTGTCCAACAGGACATAAAGTCCCAGGGCAACAAATAACAGACAGAGGATGGTTTGCATATAATCCTTCAAACTTGCTGAGTAGATCCAGGAAACTCTGTTAAAAGCTTTGGCAACAGCAATTCCTGTTTAGGTAAAGATAAAAGTGAGCCATTAATTATGATGCATCCAGATCAGGGGCCATTAATATAACAAATAAAGTAATGTCATCTGCAAATTATTTGCATTTACATTTGAAGGTTCCAGTGGCTGTTTAAAGTGATGCAAAAGAAATATGTGAAACAAGAAACATGTTTGCCAACTAACCTGTAACAACACCAGCAATGACCTGATGTGGAAAGTGAGCAGCAATAAAGACTCGAGAAAGACTGACACACACCTGCACACACCAGAACAGAGTCCAAAGAAGGCCCTGCAAGCACCTAATGCAATGGGAGAAAATAATAAATTTGATAATCTATACTTTCATTCTTAAAGTTTTGGTTTTATTGTTGCATAATTTGTGTCTTTAATTCATTCGTTTGTAAATGTCATCTTTTTTGACCCTAATCTCAGTGAGATGTTTTATTGAGGGTCTAATAATAATTGTGTCAGTAACATTCTCTTCAGTAACACATCTACCCACAATACACTGGGTGTTTACAAACCACAGCTTGTTTATGGAGATAAAGCAGAGCTGCAAAGATAAATAAGTTGACTACTTGGTAACTAATGAGGCATTTCCGTTGATTGGAGTGTGTCACAATATCTTTTAGCATTTTTTTTACTACTCCCAAGATAAAATCCACAAATTTCCTTCCTTCCTCTTGAACTCTCAGTTACATTTTGAAGACTTTATGTGAGATTGAAGACGACTTTCATGCATTCATTCTAGTACTACTAAGTGTGAATTTGAAAGCTGCAAGACAGAACACCTCACCATCTTTTTAAGGGGTCCTCTCCCTGCAAAAATGGCAGCAGTGAGGTAACCATTGCATAATAAACTCCTGCAGCTCCCATTGCATGACCAGAGGGACTTCCTACAAAAACAGACAGAACCTGCGGTGAAATCTGCTTTTGATTCAGTGTGTAGTCTACTGTATATAACTATAATGAGAAACATGACTCACCAGGGCCTGTCTCACAGGTCATTGGGAACTGTTTGATTTGTGGTACAGTTAAGTTGCCATAATAAACAGTTTCTTTAACCCACCAATAAGGACGCTCACCAAACATGAGCCTGCAGGTAATTCAATAAATAAGTCGGATTAAGAAAATGCTCATGCTTAATTGCTGGAGACAAATGCATGTTATTCTTAGATTTTCCAGTCAAAGATATTGCAATGCTCACTTGGGATAATTCCAAACAATTGCTTGCCTTCACAATATATAAAAAATATATATTTGTGACCCTGGACCACAAAGGGTCAATATTTTTAAATTGAGATGTATACACCTTCTCAACGCTAAAAAAATAATACATTTTCCATTGATTTATGGATCTTAGGATAGGACAATATTTGGCTGAGATACAACTATTTGAAAATCTGGAATCTGAGGATCAAAAAAAAAAAAAAAAAATCAAACTATTGAGAAAATAGCATTTAAAGTTGTCCAGATAAAGTTCTTAGCAACATAAAAAAATGCATTTTTGATAATTACTGTAGGAAATATACAAAATTTCTTGTAAATTTACAAAATATCTTAATATTAAAATTTACAACATATCTTGTAAATTTGAAAAACCTGATATTTCCTTAATATCTTAATGATTATTTTGACCCATACAATGTTTTGTTGGCGAAATATACCTGTGCATATATACCTGGTTTTTATTACTGTAATATATTAAAAGAAATGAATAAAAAAATAAATACAACGTACTTACTGAAATAAATCGCCACTTACCACTTGAGGACCAAATTGAGCCAGTCTCCTACTACGGCAACCCAGATCAGCTTCACACCCACTGCTGTTTGCAGGTGAAACCAGATGGGAAAAAAGAATAGAAAAGTTGTGCGCAGGTCTGCTACGGTAGACACAAATGCAAACCAGCCCTGAGCATGACTATAATTCATCTGCAGGTATAAAGTACTGCTTATCTCATAACCATACAAGACATCCATTGCTATTTTAAGTTGTCGGTCTTTGGAAAAACTTGTTTATCTTAACAGGCACAAGTTCCTGAAAAAATCTTGTCATCTTATTTTCAGGTTTTTGGCAACATTATGATGTCTTAAATCCACATTCTGAACCTAAAGATGAACTGCACAAAGCTACATCTGCTCCTTTTATCCATCCACCTGAGCTTTGGACTTTGGAGTAAATAGAGGGAAAATGGTCACCAAACATTAAACAGTGATCATTAAAGAGGTGGCCTGTATCAAGCATGTGCGTGAAGAGGTTGTGGGAACTAAATTTAGCTCTCGATTACAAGAAAGACACTCACAAGTTGAATGGGGTGATGACATGTCTTGGTCACTGCACAAAAATCACAGAACATTTGATTAACCATTAGTTACTGCAAACAAATTTGACAAAAAAATAAATGAAATGTTACCCTGTCTGTGAAATCCAGGCGTTTCGCAATCTAATTATGAGAAACACTGTAAAATGTAGCTTGAAGTTAAAATAACTTGGTTTTGTAAGTCAATTCAACCTACTTTAAATTTTGACCTGTGATAAGTGGACATTGCCTTACTCAGTCAATATTAAGGATACCAAGATTATAATAAAAAATGACTTTAGCTGCACTGTAAAAAATAGGATGTCAAATCAACATATATTTTTTATTTTACTTTAACTTAAATAAAGTTAAACAATTTCAAATTGTTTTTATAAGCTATGTCAATTTATCACAAGTCAAAACTTTAAATGTTAGGTTGAATTGACTTGCAAAACCAAGTTGTTTGTAACTACTTGCTGCATTTTGCAGTGTGGGTTTTCAGCTTCAGCTATAGGCAGGGTCACACTCACACATATTAATGTATTCAGTTTTTAGACTGATTTGAATAGATATTATTGCCAACCCTGTATTGTAGTGCATTTTATATCTGGGATTTTTTGAATTTTTGAAGGATTTGCTTTAAAGCTCCACAAAAATGGTAATTATATCATATGTAATTGTCATAAGCTTCTAGACCTGGTACTGTTTTTATCCAGTAAATGCATTAATAAAGTGCTAGCCTATAGGATATTTTTAGAGTTTGACCTAGACATTCATGTGATATTGGTTGCCTTGACATGACAGAATGGTTCATTTCCAGCAACTCACTCCTGTGATTTCTCCTTCCTGGTCTTTACTGTAGGTCATTAGGTGAACGCCTGTTCGTGCGGTGTCTCACGACTTTGCAACATGGCAAATTTTCCACTGTGCTCCAGAACTTCTGAGAGATACGGTTAGAGAAACTTGACCATGTGGAAAAACAAAGATGGAACATGTCCAGGGCAGACTGTAAACAAGAACACTACCTGCAGAGTGTTAAGAGCTTCACAATGTTTACAGCTGCCATCTCCAGGGTGATGTATCAGACTAGTCATGTAAAAAATCTATACACAAATGGACACCAATAAATTCTGCTATGAAAATAAACTACAGTTTGTGATTACACACACAAAACAATGCTGGGTTATTATCGAGATGAGTCAAAAATGCACTCATGAACTAATTGGGTTGAAATGTATCGGCTTGTATTTAATCTGATAGTTGATATTTTGAGTGCAATAAGTTCCTAAAGAGTAATGCATAACAGTTTATCAGATTCAGGGCTCTATCTTACACCCAGCGCAATGCAGCGCAATGCGCGACGCAAGTGTCTTTTGCTAGTTTCCACCCTGCGCAATGATCATTTTCACGTTTAGCACCACGTTGTTTAAAAAGCAAATGCATTTGCGCCCCCTTTTGCGCCCATGGGCGTTCTAGTCTGAAAACGAGGTGTGTTCAGGCACATTGTTGGCGCGTTGCTATTTTGAGGCAACTAAAATAGACTATGCCATTGACCAAAAAAAAATAGTCTTAAGTCAATGGCGCAATATGTTTTTTGTTATTTAAAGAGCGCGTTAGTAATATGCGCCTATAAACGGGACGAAAACGCGGGTTTGCTTTTCACATACATGAATGCGCAACAGCACAAAAACGCTTTTAAATATTAAAGATTAAAGGATTGAATGAAAAAGATTATTATTGAGTCTCTTGGACATAAATGAGGACTAATTATGAGACGTTAGAAGGCACAAAGAGCTGCTTCACCTGTAGCCTGGTAAGTAAATAAATGCTTTGCTTTAAACAAATGCATGTTTTTAAATGTTTTTTTTTTAAATGCTACCTCACGTATTTATTGTATATGATGACTCTGTATCTGTGGATATGGTCAGATGAGAAACATTTTTAAGTAATGCTTAAAAAAAACCTCATGATGCTGTCCAAGTGCTGATTTCAAATTCTTCCTGTTTGTTACAAATAAAGTATTTTTATAGTACAAACCTTTTCTTACACTTTTTTGATGATATTGGATAGCTATACATTTAAAGCAATTAAAAGCCTGTTTTTTACTTCCATGACTAAAAGAAAACGGGTTTTCAAGGTTTTAATAAAAAATAATAAGTTCAATACAAGTGATAAACAACACAATTATTTAACAATACTCTTAAACTGGGGATCTTCTTCCTCCGCTTAGTTTTTCAGTTTACAAAGTCCGTTATCTAAATAGGGATTAGACACAGCGCCAGCGCAACTGGCTTTTAAAGGGGATGAGAGCTGAGACTCTCATTGGTTTATTGCACGTTACGCCCAAAATACTCCCATTACTCATTAAAAAAAAGGACCAACCCTTTTTGACCATGCGCTCGGCACACAAACCATTTTTCCCTTCGTTAAATTAGCAAAAGTGGATTCGGACACGCCCATTTAGACGTTGCGCTGTGCGCTTTAGACAATGCGTTTAGATCGTTAAAAAAGGGCCCCAAATGTTTTATTTAAGATTTTATTGTCCTTCTAATGGAAGTCAACTCTACTATTGATATATATTTTACATGTACCTGTTAAAAAGTTAAAGGTATAGTGGAAGATTTTCTTTTTCGGGGTGGATCATCAAGAAGACTATTGGGTCATCCCAGTTGTCAATCATTCTGATTATATGTTTATGTAAGGCCGTCGTACGTGCTCGTCCCTAGGTTAGCTTTCTGTGCATGTGCACTTTCAGGTGTATATGTTTGGTGGGCTACGGTTTTAGCCATTCATTGAAGCTCGCATTCTCACAGTATTTAAAAAAAAAATGTCTGTATGAAAAATGTAAAAAATGTTGGCCTCCTTGCTTTTCTTCCTACGCCCATCGCACTTCACTTCTCTTGTAACAGCCTTATTTTCTTTCTGCAAAGGCCAAGACAACTGAACATGATTTGGGTAACAGCATCTAAAGCACAGCATGTGCCTTTTTTAGAGGGATTGTATTTTAGCAGTAAAGCATTCTGAGTACTGACACAATGCACTGTACAGAGAATTGCATTTTTTGTAAATGTAGTTTACAGTTTTGTTCTCATGAGCCACATGTATACACAGGAAAACACACAGGAAGTACAGATTGCTTCAAAGGGCACTACAGTCTCATGGCCTCAGGTCAAGTCCAATAACACATCTCAGGATTCTGTTTCCTCTTTAACAGCGGGTAATCATGAAAACAATGGTCAGTTCCTGTGGGCAGAATCTGTTCGATTTAAAAACAAATACCGACAAAAAACACCACCACCACAAAAGATTCTCCACGACCATGAACATTTTTGTTTTAGCATGTAGGCCTACACTAAAGATGTAAAAACACCAGGATTGTAAAACTCAATGTAAATGTAATTCAAAATCTCTAATATTTTAGGTGGTTATATAAGTTTGCTAAATTTAGTCTGTGTGCAGACATTTCGTAATTTTGCACGTAATTTCGACAACCCTCATTATCATTAACCATGAATCCAAACTAATGCGAAATTACAAAAGACTTTGTTTTTAGAACCAAATGTCTTTCATTTAGGATTTCTTATTTTTTAAGACTGTATTGCATAAACATTTCATAGGTTCCTGCCCAGAATTCTTTCAAAACACTCAAGCTCTGAAATCTGCATTTGATTTTCTGCTCAAAGGATTTGTCTAATTGTGGAGCCCATTTGGCAATCTGGGTTCCCTGTGGGAGTGCTGAGAAAGTTAAGATACAGCTAGATATAAAACTTTTGCAATCCTTGTAACTTATGAGATATTAAGAGCAAGACAGAAGACATAAGTCTTTCAAAGATTTCTTAGAAACTCTGCTGTACTTAATACACAGTAACGTATCAACCCCCCCTCCCCCAAACCCTGTCCATCTGGATTTGTGGCCTGGGAATTGCAGCAGGACTTTATAAACAAACTCTGTGCCCTGTTGAATTTTTGTTGCATAAATTCATCAATGCCAATAGAATATTTTAAATACTATTCTGGATATACAAAATATTCCAATAATTAACTTATATAATCAGCGGATATTAGCTTAATTTAGAATTTTCTACTATATACCAGTCATAACACACGTGCAAACATGAGTAAATCACGTTGAGTGAATAATTTAAATGTTCTGATGTGTCTGAAAGGGAAACTCCTAGAAATGCAATCAGTCGCAAAAATAACTAGACCACACCTTTTCAACCACTGCATGTCTTAAGTAAATCCAGACAGTCATTATTTAACAACAAAACGATGGTTTGCGCTGGCGCAAGCTGTTAGTAAATCTGGCCCCAAGTCACTAGCCCAGCCATATTTAGGGAGGGATTGTATAAATAACCTATTATTCAAAACGCATTCTGAGTTTGCCAAAAACATGATAACATTGACCCAGAAAACAATTTTTCCTGTGATTTGGGAGATAATTATTATTTAGGCAAAAAAGTCTCTCAACAATGCTATGCTGGGGCTGCTTTCTTCAAGCAGGAACCAAACATCTTTCTTAAATCAAAAAGAATGGATGGTCCCAATTTACATGAAAAATGTTCCAAGATTTTTGCTTCAGTCTGAAACTAGAATCCTAAGTCACTTAAAACTTAAAGGTTAAAGACTACAGGTTTCACAAGATGATAACAAACATGTCTGGTCTCTCTCACCAGTGTCTTGTTCATCCCTGTTACCACTCACTTTGAATTGAAACAAATACAGTGGATTCACGTCTGAAATGCTATATTTATTCAAGACACCAGCTTGTCTGTTTAATATGTTTGTGAATAAGCATTGAAGAAGTGGATTCTTCTGCCTCCTTTTACTTATAGCCTTTTAAATGATTTTGAATATTTATTAATCAGATACTAATCAAAATTTACGATCCCAGATTTTCAAGTAATTTGAGTAAATTCTGCATGCTTAAGAAATAAGATTGTTTTTTCAGTAAAACAATTACTTCTTGCCATGGTCCCTAAATATGTGCTTTCTGTGAGAAAGCACTTCTTATCATAATGTTTTTATTACACTTCCCAAACAAACAGTGCTCTGAGGAAGGTTGGACTAAAGATGGTATGACCTTTGGCCTTTTGTGCCTAAACTCGCACTTCTTGCTGTCATACCGTTACTCAAACTAGATTTGCTCTGAACTGGGTGTCCATGTGTGAAAGTTCTCTAAGTTTATATATAGCTTAACCAATCAGAATCATGAAGTTTCACATAATGACATAGTTTTATTATCTCTGTTGAGGTACAAATACCTCTGTATTGTAATGTGTGAGCAGATGGGCTTAGGAACTCCTTGCTGAGTGTTGCGGCTGACTTCTGTTGAGTGAACTGCAAAGAATTCTTCAGTAAAATTTCTTCTATAAACTTCATCTCTGACTTCTGGTCTTCATTTAGCATCACTGATTCACGTGTCTTAACTGTAATTCCACTACAGTTAATGGTGGAGGATGCGGGCAATCATTATTTGATGACATTCCTGATTAACTAGAAAATAAGGTAGGAAGATTTAATTTAAGTAACACTGTGGTTAGGACTGTCTTGTGAAAGAGTTTTTGAGTTTAAGGGGACTGACTGGTTTACTGCACTTAGACGTAAGTGAGAAGACACCGTACACTGAAAAAAATGATTAATTGAATTTAATCAATTTTTTAAGGTAAGTGGTTGCAATCAATTTATTTAAGCTACATTTAAACAAAAAAGATTAGTAAAGTAAAATTAAATATAAAACTTTCGTTTAAATGTAGCTTAAATAAATTGATTGCAACCACCTACCTTAAAAAAATTGATTAAATTCAATGAATCATTTTTTTTCAGTGTAAGTCCAGGGTAAGGCCCCAGCAAGCAAAAACTAAGACGTTGAAATGACGGCTAACTATAGACCCGATATAGACCGGCTATGAGTAACCCACTTCTACCCTAAATAGCCTTGAATTTGGTTGCATGCCATTTTTGCCAAAATAACTTGAAGATGTATGATATTCCAACATGTAGGCAAAGTCAACAGGTGTTCAAGGTGTTTGCTTTCATTTGTTTTAAACTTATACGTATCGTCTATTCTTGGGCTATGGTAGACGTCTATTTAGATTTTCACTGACAGCCCAAATTTAGCCTGGTTTTAGCCCAAATTGCTTGCTGGGGCAGGTGTAAGTACACATGCTTGAAAAACAAGTGTATATGTGGCTATGCTCCATTCCATTCGGGATGGAAAGACACTGGATGCCGTAAGTGGCATAGAGTGTGTTGAGTTTAAAGACTATACAGACCTAGGAATATTCTCCTCTCCACTAGGAGGAGAAAGACACTGGATGTCATAATTGGCAAAAGTGTAGGGGTATTCTCCTTTCCGTAAGGGGAGAAAAGAGGTAGCGCACTTGGTGTGTCACAAAATCTCTCAGACTCTTTCATTCAGATAGGGGTACCCCCGAATTTAGCAAATCAGGCATGCAGGAAGTATATTAGAACCATGATTAAATAGATAGAAACTAACCTGAAACAGTAGGGTGTGTTGGTTAATCAGGAATGCATCAGGAACCATTCCAAAAGCAAATGTATTTTTGACCCTGAAATTGATCAAAATCACGTATGTAACAGCTGTGAAAAATATTAATTTAATAAAATATTTAATAACTATCTAAATATGTTGACAAATCTTTCTGTATCTTATAACTGGACTTGTTTATATACATTTTGAAGAATTCTCTGCAGTTTCACAAAGCAGAACTCAAGCTGTGTTGTTTAAAGTTTGCCATTTCATCCAAACTACTGCTGTGTCTTGTGGGTTTCAATTAAGCAAAATACAAATAATGAATCTGATGAGAGCAAATGCTTTAAACAGCTCTGCTCTGAGGCTCCCACATCAAAGAAAATTGCAGAGCTTATTAACAGACTTGTCAGTCAAGGTTTTGATTCTAATTGAAAAATTAAACAACAAATTGACTGATTGCAAACTAAGGAAAGAACCAGAGAAGCATACAGTTTTGGCCGTTCGTTTATATTCTTGCATTAGTAAATTGCTGTAAAAGTCTATGGACTTTATGTATAAAAATAACCGAGGACTGTAATAGCCTCATGAGAATATGTCACAAAATAACATTTCGGGCATTAAAGGGACAACAAGTAGGATTTACTCCCATCTAATGGTGAAATTGTATTTTGCATTCAAACGAATAGTGCTCTCTAGTGCCTCGTTTTTCCACATGCGTGTTGCAACTACGGTAGCCGTTATGTACTTACTGATCTCCTTGTCCGTTGCAGCTGGTTCACGTGTTCTGAACGAAAACGCGTTGTGGAAATGTGTTGGTAGGCTAGTGCTATTTGTGTCTATTGTCTGCTATTATAGTTTATCAATATTGCGGAATGACATGGAAGCCTCCTTGGACTTACCCGTTCAATGTAAGTAAAGAGAAGAAATTCTAAGCTTACAAAGAAAAGTCAGATCATCGGCAGAGGTCATTTGACACCAATGAGGACATATTTATGAATAAAGACATTGATTTTGATTAATAAAACACTTAAAATCCTACTTACTGTCCCTTTAAATGATTTGATTTAGAATTACAAATACCTCTGTATTGTAATGTGTGAGCAGATCGGCCGAGGAACTACTTGCTGAGTGTTGCGGCTGACTTCTACAAAGAATTCTTCATAAAAAACTTTTCTATTAATTTAATCACTGACTTCTGGTCTTCATTTATCAACACTGATCAACGGGTCTAAACTGTAATTCCCCTACAGCATGTTGTGTTGATGTTTCTATGGTGAGACATTGTTTGTTCCAAAATGTATAATATAGTATTTATTATATACAATATAGGTAAGGAATAATTGACGACGGGCCGTGGAATTACTTGAAAATATAACAATAATGTGCATTCTTTTCAAATAATTCAAAGGACCGGAGTCAATTATTCCGCTTATACCATGGTTACCACAGACATTGCTATGTTGGTTATTTTAAGACATTTGATAGGTGTATGGTTTATAGAAAAATAATCAACACCCATGGAACATTTTTCAACCAATCAGAAGAAATCATTTAACAGACCTGTGGTATAAAGTAGGGTATTGCATATGAAGTATAGTCTATAATGTGAGTGGGAAATGGCTGCCTCCTATTCCTTATATTTAAGGCATCTCCAAAGATCCAGATATCCCACAGGAAGTATGCAGGGCGTCACTCTTTACATGATGTTTAGCTTTTGAGGGTTAAAGTATGGGCCTTTTGAGGGTAAAAGTATGTGTCAACTGTTTGAGATAACATGGACATTACTGCGTTCCTGCTCTGGAATAAACCATCTGGAAGTCATTAACTGCCGAGATCTTGACAGAACAGCTATAAGAAGTATGTGTGTATGCTTGTGTGGCGTTTCTGTTTGGGACACAGAGAGAGAGAAACAGAGAGCTGGAATTTGTTTAATACATTTACATCATCACTCTTTCCTTGCATGTACATGCTTTGAGTGTTGAGAAAAACAATCATCAATCCTAGCAGAAGTTTTGTTTACAGCTTCAGTTCACAAAATTTACGACCCCCTGGGTCATGCTCATAACAGGTTTGGATTCCTTATCTGTTCAGCTGTGATTCAGCAAATCTCAGCGTTTAACTGAATAGATCTGAACTGACTCCTACAAGCGCAGAGAAAGTGTATATGTAGGTAGAAAATAGCCTGTAATCGAGGGAGAAACAAAATTGCTTTAGCATGTTACTGGCAATGCCAAGGTCAGAGAGCACATGTGATAAAAACAGACTTGATGTAACTGGATAAAAGTGTCTACCGAATGAATATGTGTAAATGTATTATGGAGTAATGCTTACTCTAATTTCAAAGTAGAGAGAAGCATTTTAAGCCTGTGATGGAGCCTGGATGCCAGTAACAGCAAACAATTGTTTTTGCTTAATTGGAGCCAAACATCATGACGTTAAACCAGCGGCATAGCATCATTTGAAATTTGAGAGGCATGCTTGTCCTGCAGTGAGATTGTTAGGAAAGATTGATTTGAAATGGGTTTTTCAACACTATTCCTCAAGGCTTTGCCACAGAATGTTACTATTTTATTAAGTTCTTCTAATCAAACACCCCCAATTCAACTCATTGGGTACTCCAAGACCAGAAATTTGTGTTTTATAAATAGGAGACATAAAAATGTGTATTGTTGGTGTGCTTACAGCTTTAGGAAATGTTTTGAGAATGAGTGTTAGTTATAGTAAGTCGAAATATATTTTTTACAATTTAATACAAATCAGGTTATGATACAAATTATGTTGGACTCTGGTGCATTTAATTTATAAGATTTCAGCCCCGGCTAGGTCAGGTGGCATTTCTGTGTAAATTGCATGTTGGGTGAATTGGAGATCCCAAATTGCTCCTCCCCCAAATTGTGTATAAATCCAGTTCTGGCCATAAATATAGCCATAAATACTACATGTTGTAAAGAATAATGAAAGAAAGAATTAATGAGATATCCCTTTAAAGCTGTGTATTCCTGTATGCCATCTAGAATTGAACGGTGCATGCACATAAAAAAAAAACCGTACAACCAGAATAGTCACCCTTGACATTTTATTGGATGGATGAATATTTTTTATAAATAAAAGTATAAGAGTGGTTTTGAAAGGTGTTTTCACAGTCTAATTTAATCTCTCTAAATCTTTAGAAAGATTTTATTGTACAAAAGTATAATAAAAATGACACACACAAAACTATACATTGCCTTAAGGATGTATTTAACCTAAATGTGTGCAAATTTCCTAAACTTAAAGGGGCTGTATCCCAGACAGGACTTATCCTAGTCCCAGACGAAAATGCATGTTTGAGCTGCCAATTTTAAAAACTTCATGCACTGACATATCTTAACATATATCAGTACTATTGTTTTGTCTTAATATGCATACCAGTATTTTGTAAAAACTACTTTAATGTCCTAATATAATTAAGGCCTAGTCCTGTATTAATCTAATCCCTGTCCAGGAAACCACCCCTAAAAGTGTAAGAAAGCACTTATCCAAGAAAATTTGTGATAATATTTTTCACATCACATAATTAATTTTCTATAAAAAAACTAAAGCATTTTTAAACTATGATTACTTGTCTAAATAAGTGACAAACAAAAAGTAAGTGAAGATTCACAATATAATTTTGCTGCATGATACTTCAGAATTTAGCAACATCATACATGCAGCATATCACAATGTAAAGGAAGATCCCTAATCAAACTTCATAACTCCCTCAAATCCATGGTAAGTAAATGGCTCCAGTGTTGAACTGCACGTATTCTTATCCAAGCAGGCCATTGTGTTGTACTCACAGTCACTCTCAGAGCCTGGTTTAAAATATATTGCATCAGGCGAGTTGACTGATGGATCATTATCAAAGTAGTTGTGCGGCCTAATGAGGACGCCTCCGCCATTGCCTACGGTAACCGTGTTGGGGATGTCCTCTGCATGAGGAATGTGAAGAAATCCAGCGGTCACCCAGGCAACCAGGTCCTTAAAAAGACATTAATGCAAAGTCATTGGGCAATATAGCAAACTCTACAAAAGAGATATGTTGCATGCTATAACTAAATAACCCAATAATGTTACTTCAAAGTAAAGCTGTCGGATTTCGAGTAATGTAATAATACCTCATTGTCGATGCTCTCGTTATCTGCGATATATTTGCTGAAGTCAACAAATGGAGACAACATGTAATTCTGACTATAAAGGCTGCTGCTAGTTTGCTCATTATCTTTATGCTTGGTTATAGCAACTTTATACCTATAAGAGAGAAGGAAAACAAAAGAGGAAGCATCTATAATTCAATCATACAGTATATTACCAACACAAATTTTTTTTACAAAACACGACTACATATTGGGTTTTGGTGTATCAGGCTTACCGAGCCCAGGACATGGACCTCTCCTCAGGCTCAGATTCAGGAAGGGGATCCCCAGCAAAACTGAACACCTGAAGCCTGTAAGAGCGTTGGTGGCCCCAGCGGTTGGTGCGGTTGCTGGCTATATGAAGATAACGGGGCATTTTGGTGTTAAACTTCAGTGCTGCCTCTTGCTCTGTCTTGATTTGGTTCTCCACCAGCTGTGGTATCCTTGCTTTATGTGAGGGCATCCATGGCAATGGTACCTCCTCATACACCATGTCTTTAGTCTGGAACATGTTCTTCACACCTTCAATCAAAATGAAATGTTACTGTTTTTTAGACTATCAACAGAGCATTTTCCCGTGGTATTCTCTGCTGTCTAGTCATATATTAATTGAGAATTGAAATGAAAATGAGGCTTCATGAATGTAATTGGACTAGCAAATTGGACATTCATGTTAAAAATCTGTATGAATTTGTTACAAATAATTTTAAAATATATCATGGCTTCAAAACACTATAGTAATCCATGCGAACAATACTTTCCATTCAAAGTAACATTCTTTCAATTTCAGTGCCATTAATGTAAAAACACTGCAATCATAGACCTCTTTGTTACACACAATTTTACAGTTAAAATCCTTGAAGCCAAAATAAATCCAAAGATCATATTTCTAAGATCCCGGAAGAAGAACCTGTTGTGTATGTTCTATATTTTTTTCTTTCAGAAGATATTCTTATTCATCACTGGCCATATCCTGTGCCTGTTTTTAAAAAATATATTTTTGATTTTAAAGCATGATGGAAAAGGATCCACCACAATGTGAACAAGTGTATGTGTCACAGATGTCCTCAATCTCGTTCCCGATAACTAGAACTTTCATCCAACCGAAATACTAACTCTGTACTTCATTTCCCATGATGCCACGCATCATCTGATCAATGCCACACCTGAAAGGTGTCACCTGGACTATAAATAGCCAGGATTTACACTCCTTGCATCATTGTTACAGTATGACCCAGGGGCGTGGTTTGTGGTGTGGAGTAGGTGTAGGGTTAACTCCATAATAATCAAAACTAACACTTAACCCCCTTCCAATATGTATACAATGATTAATAAAAACATGTACAATTAGCACTTTAAAATTTTTTTTAATTAAAACTGATACTTTTGTATCAGAGCCCGGAGTGTGGATATGTCATCAGGACTTAAAGGACTAAAGGCAAGCATCTTTCACATTTAGCTCTCAATTGGCCGGATGCCTAAAGTTAAGAAGAGCAACTTTAGAATTTATAACTGATATGTCAAGTTGGAAAGCACCACTTATGTTTACAAAATACCACTCCTTAATTTTCTTTTTTGTTTGTACCTATAGTTTATTTATTACATTGCTACCAAACATGACAAACTATAATTAATGTGAATTGAATGTGTTTTGCACCATTTTAAAACTAAACTTACCCAAGACATCCAGATCGACTTTGAAGTTGATAAAATGTGTATGGATATTTCCAATGACGTTTTCCGCAACCTGGTGGCCGTACTTCTGATTTCCATTTATCTTAAATGAGGACGTTATGTAACCAGTGGCGTGAACTCTCGCCTCCACGGAGCCGCTTTGATAAAAAATAAAGTCCCATACGTAATCGTAATTACCTATAGCAGTAATAGTGCGGAAAACTAATGCACTGTTTGCCATGCCACCAAATCCATTATGAAAGAAATCTGCAAAATGTCGTCTCAGTGGTCGGCCGATGTCATGCTCAAAAACGCAGATGGAGTTTCTGGAGCGCAGCGTGACGTTTGTATCAATATAACGGTATGTGTCGACATAGGTGGCACCGTACGGACAGTCAATCCCTCGCACCAGCTCGTGGGCAAAGCGACCGATGCCAATACTCGAGTCCAGAAACTTTGTGAGCATCAGGCCAGGTGTAAGAGAGCCGTAGACAGACATTGCCTCCTGCACGCTCAGCTCGTAAGCGATCCTCTCTCCTTTAAAGCGAATATCAAAAACTCTCATCCCAGTTAGGGAGCTCAAGCCAAACGCAAAACTCCAGTCAAGAAAAACCACCTCGTTGTTTCTAACGCTATATCGTTTACCTTTAAGATAATACTGTTGTGGTCCTATACCAGATGGTTTAATTTTGGGCTTAAGTGATGCGTAATTCGGGATTTCCTTGTAGACAATTTTTTTTACATCTGTAGTTTCATATTTTGTTTTAAACTCGTCAGTGTTTTGAAAGTATTGTCCATTGTATTGCAACCTCTCCAGTGTCCAATCAGACGAGTTACTGCTATCATGGTAGATCAGAATTTCAAAGCCCACGGGATGGAGGTACATGCCACTGTAATCGCGTAAAAAAGATATCCAGGTTTTACGGTCACCAACCTTCACACCTCTTGGCATAGCCTCAAACGGCAACAATTCCTTCTTTCCGGGGATATAACCAAAACTTTCTCGGAGTGGTTTTTCTATGCTTCTGAAAACTTTAGCAACGAATTTGAACAATTCCGCATACTCTCCAATTGTTACCGGACGGGCCGTGAAGGGTAAACTTGTCGTATTGTACTTCTCCATGGTGACATCACGATGCTGCAGTGGTCCAGGTAAAGGTCCCACCACGTACTCCTTCAGGTGTCTGTGCTCCCCAAAAAACACCACAACTGAAGCCTCCCGTCGCGGTTTCTCTCCATTGGCATCCAAGTACCGCAGCGCATCAGCTTTCTTCGGGAGCAAAAGGTCAATCAAAAAGATGAAATTCTCGGATGGTTTTGCGGTGGCTGCGTGAGAAATCTTGAGGCTTTTTTCAGCCCACATGTAGTCGCGAACTGACTTGTACTCCTTTGCTGTTAGGTCCGAAAAAATCTGACTTTTATCTGAATGCTTTACTTTTAAGGATTCTTGCGGCTGGGACATGCATTTTGGGAGCCTGTTTGAGTTTAGGCATATCAGCACGATATTGATGATAAGTGAGATAAGTCCCAGAAGTATCAACAAGTATTTTAATAGAGAATTCATTATTTTAGGGGCCACGCCTCTACTATTGAGGGCAGCGGTGGTCGAGTCTAGAGAGTGAGAGTGTGCAATGGGTGGGAGAAAACACATATAATACTATTATATGTTATAGCCACACCCACCTGGGCTGCACTCCCTAAATCCACGCACGTCCCAATGCTCCAGATGTGTTTATTCGTTTCAAATTATGTTTTTATTTCATGCATGGCTGGCACGTGCTATAATCATGAATAATTTAGTTAGGGTCATTTATGTTTTAGCATAGTTTTTGGCTGACATAATTTCGTACAAATTGTTCAAAAGGACGGTATGTACAGCAACCAATTATAACCGAACACTTAAGTTATGCATATTATTGAGAATCATAAAAATAAACAGTTCTCTGTTTGTTTGTACATTCTGCATTGTGCTTTATATGGTCCAAGATGTCTTGGTGATGATAGGTGTGCAATATGCCTTCATGAAATTCTTTGATCTGGCCTCTATTTGGTCATTACTAGAGCTGTTGCCAGTTGGGGGCGCTTGGCTGGTCACAATTACTAACTGCTATTATTTTTTTTAAAAGGGGCCCAGTGCAATACACGTTCACAGAATTCCTAGCTGCTCATTACAAACATAGACAGCAGGAAACTCCTACGTGTAGAAGAAAATGTGGTGTTCCCTACAAAGTTTTTACATTCTACTTCCATTAACTGAAAGCTATTATGCAATGCAAAAATGATCAAATAAAAACTCTAAACGTAACAGAAAACGGGCGCTGTGATTTCACCAAGTAAGATGTGATCCTGGATCAACATTTTTTGTTGATCCTGGATCAACATTTTAATCAAACATACCCCAACCTACCCTTAACTCACACCCTAACCATTTTTAAACCCTCAATTTAGTGTGAAATAATAGTTTGAGGAGTATTCTTAAAAGCCCCAACCCAATCCTAAACCTAAATCTAACATGCACACTAAACTTAATCCTGCAATCTGATGGGTTAATGAAAATGTTGATCCAGGACCAACAATGGTGTTGATCCAGGATCACATCTTACTTGGTGAAATCACGTTCACCAACAGAAAACATGAAAGCTATTACATTATAATCTAATTCAAAGTAATGCCCACTTAGAAACTGTCCAATTAAAAAAACCTTCTATGTTGTTCACCGTTACATTTCTACAGCCCATATTCCTACTTTTAAACATGGCCTTGTTAACTGCACTTTATATTAGCTCTATGAAAAACTGTTAAATGCACTTTTAATTGTAAGTTGCTTTAGATAAATGCATATGGAAATGAACCTTTCTTTCTGACGGTGTACATAGTCAAAGTAGGCAATGTTAAAATTAAAGGTTGTTTTTCATTATTTTTATATATATTTGGAATTCAGTAAGGATAACTGAACAGTGGCAAGACTGACCTTAACATGTCTTGTTAGTTCACAGCAGCAAAAAGTTGTTCTCTATAAATCTGCTTTTGTTTACAGATTCAAATACTTCCCAGGGTGGTTCTCTGTTGAGATAGTCTTGAACAGGCTCCAGCACTCTTCATGACCCCTATATAGGTTAAGTGGTACAGAAAAATGGATGGATAACATTACTTCATTCTCTAATGCTCCAGGACAACCAAGTTTGACAACAAAATCACAAGACCTCCCACGTCTGTGCTAGTTTTGAACTGCTGATGATTTTTGTTCTAACAACCAAGTGACCTAGAGACTTTAAACTTCAGTGGTTCTTGTGTCTCAGATTGGTCAACATGTATGTGTTGGTAAATCTAAAACTCTAGTTGAATATAATATAGATCTATAATGTGTATATATATATATATATATATGTGTGTGTGTGTGTGTGTGTGTGTGTGTGTGTGTGTGTGTGTGTGTGTGTGTGTGTGTGTGTGTGTGTGTGTGTGTGTGTGTGTGTGTGTGTGTGTGTGTGTGTGTGTGTGTGTGTGTGTGTGTTTAATTTATGTGCTTTGTTTGTTTACTGGACATTTTAGTAAAAACTGCTCTTGCTATATTCCTTGTCTCGGTCTCATTCTTATATACTGAATATTGCTTAAATACACTCTTGACAGATACAGTCTTGACATCTTATCTTTCTATGTTACGATCAATTCAATAGACAATTGAGCCCTGCAAATAGTAAAAGGCAATGACAATAGTGCCCCCTGCAGTTTATAAAATGTATTATTGAACCAACTTGAATTTAGTAGCATTATTTGCGATTTGACATTAAAAAAATTAACATAAACATTGAAACACATAGAGTTCTAAATTAAATTTGACTCAGATAAATGAATCTAATATGTTCATAATAAATCCATCGATAAGTAAACAACAAAGTTAAAAAAAAGGTCTTGCGCTGATGGGTAGAAAAACTGGATGGGTCACATACCTGCATACTTCTGTTGACAAAGAAACTAAGAGCAATACAAATAATAATCTCTTGTAAACTATAATGTGCTTTTGCCTTGTATTGGGGCTTGGCTGCAACACAAAAGTTACAAAAATAACTCATCACCACCACAGACAACGTTTTTAAATCAGATGCCCCGCTTATTAAGTGTGTTCGACTGCATGTGGGGCTGCGCAAACTGATGGCGTATGTCATTAAAGATCCGCGAGAGTGATTCGAAGAGCTGCACTTTGATGTCATAAGCCGGTCAGTCTGCGCAGCGCCGCATGCTGTCGAACACACCTATTGACGTCAGTTATTTTCCTGTCAGCTGACGCTGTGGGTGTGTTCACGTCGCTGATGTAAACATAAAGGACCATTTTGATCAGAGGAATATTGAGGCCAGGGAATGGTTATACGTTCGAGGTTGTATGATATTACCTATGCAACGCTTTAAGTAACGTTCGCGCCATGGATTTCTATATCAGCCTGAAGGTGAATTTCCGAGGCAATGCGAAGAGTTTTTTGCTGTCTGGCTCAGAGACGAAGAGTTGGGAGTCAATGGAGGCCATGGTAAGCTGAGGAGGATGAGGTGATGTCAGTCTGATTACTCACCTTGATGCCGCAAAGTCCCAACTCATCCGTTCCGATTGTAGTATTATTACACTGTATCTATTTTAAAAATGAATTTCTCTTTGTTGCCTTTATGTAAACGACTAGTCATGCCTAAAGCGGACGAGTTAGAAAGAAGCCATGTTGATATACTCATTCGTGAACCAATACATTACGTTCAGCCTTCGCATTTGAGGTACACAGTCAGGCCTTCAATCTACTGTAATATAGGCCATAATTACAAAGCCGTTTTAGCACACTATCCAGCTGTCATGTCTGAGACACTACTGTGTGTAATTGTTTTTATTGTCAAAGTGAAAGCGCCAATGTCATGTAGGCTGTTTGTAAGTATCATGACATGCTTTTCAAAATGGGTGTTGTTTAACTTTCGCTATTTCTTCTGTAGGTAAAGAAAGCTTTCGGTCTGTGTCATTTACAGCTGACGTATTTCGATGAGGAAAATGAAGAGGTGAGGATGAATAAGCAAATGACAATGTCATAGTTTAACAAAGAGATAAATAGCAATTCGAGCAATATTAAATTATTATTTTTAAAAAGCTCTTCAAATAAATAATTGTATTTGTAACTGTGTGTTTCAGGTATCAATTAACAGTCAATGTGAGTAAATTGTTTATTTGTTTTTAATATTTGTGTGTATTTAATACAAAAAATAGTTTTTAGTAAACAGTCATCAAAAATCATATAAATGATCAGAGAGGTATTATGTAGTATGTATACATTAATTAAAGTAATATTTTTGTGTTTTCAGTGGAATATGAAGAAGCCCTGAAGGTAAGGAAATTATTGCCTACTGTTTATTAGTTATTCAATTGAATTACATTTTATTTATATAGCGCTTTTCACAATTGTTTAATTGTTTCAAAGCAGTTTTACATTAATAAATGCGGGAGAAAACAAAGAAAAATCGATGGACAACATAAGCAGCAGAATACAGCGGCTAAGAATAAATCATACTAGCGAGCTTAGTAATAATGTAACATATCGAAGAGGGTGCTAAGTTAAGCTAATGTCAGCTGACTCCTCCAGGGGTTGAAAATCCCCTAGGAAAAAAAACTCCCCGATTTTTTTTTAGTCAGGAGGGAAAGGTCCTAGGAGGGGAAAAACACCCTGAGAGAGAGAGGCAGACATAGATGGTTCTATAGAGGATATATTATATAATTATAACCGAAGTCCTTTTAACTCTTTCACCGCCAGCGTTTTTAAAAAAAGTTGCCAGCCAGCGCCAGCGTTTTTCATCATTTTCACCAAAGTTTAATGCCTTCCAGAAATTGTTCTTCTTTAAATATATAAACATACAATATACCAAATGAAAGAACAGACCCTCTGCTTTCAAACAAAAAAACCTGTTTCATCCTACCTTCAGTGGTTCTTTTGCAAAAACACCACATTTTGAGCAAAAAGCAGAGATAATTCCATTTTTGTGACGGACTTTTCATAGAGATCCCATTCAGAGGAATCTTTAAAACAGACACGGACATGCAGCCGCTTGTCATAGGGCAATACTTCCGGGTTTAAAAAGTTGCAGATAATAGCGGTATTGCGGAAAGACGGAAAATCTCGTCATTGGCGGGAAGCGTTTTCTCTTAATTGACGAGATATCTCGTCAATGGCGGGGAAAGAGTTAAGGAAGTCGTATCACTCCGCCGCCATATTTGCAACGCTTCCAGGTCTTGTCAGAACAAGACAAACAAAACCTGTTGATTCTGCGCATGTGCAAAGTCTCTCTCCCAGAGGACTGATTGACGATTGGCTCTTTTTACTGGAAGGCGGGACTGGAGTGGCCATTCGGACTAGTGCGACCTGCCCCATTCATGTCCATAGCAATGACGCATCTTGTTAATATTAAATATCTTTGTTATAACTTACTATTACATGACTCTCTGGAATTCTTCATTCTGATTGGTCAGTTGTGAGTCTGATAAGAACTGCTAAAGCCGGGCTTACACTACAAGATTGCAAAACCTCCCAAATCACCGGGTTGCTCACACTAAGCAACCAGGTTTCTTCTCATCTGTCGCCATCTTGTCATAGCTGCGCTCACAACACAATGCTGATGAGGTGCATACAATAAAAATGTTATATAAAAGGCTGTTCCTGACCATCAGCGAAACATTTGTTTTCTCGCATAAGTTCTCATGAGAAATTACAGCAATTAGGCTTAGCTTTATACCATCTGCACTTTACGAGAGATCACATTATGAGATCATGTGGCAATTAATATCAAACTGGTTTGAACATATTGCAGCGTCTGTGATGGCTAGAGACGGTTGCTGACCAGCTCAAACTTAACAAGCTTCGCCAACCACCACGAGCAATTTTACAGAAAATTAAGCAGTCTGTACCAAATATGATAGCATTGTAATATAACAATATAACATATAATGTTACAGTTTACAGTGGCTCCATAAATTAATAAAAAACATAAAAAGCAATACACGTCTGATGCACATTCTTTATTTTTTTTGTAAAGATTTGTGTTATTTTTTTTAAGTAATGATAAAAAATCTTGCTGTATTTTCTTGTAATTCATTAAAAGAAGGCAAAATGTCATCTTGCATCGACAAAGTGACTTGAACGCAACTGACGTCGTAAAAACAACTTACCAGCTCGTAACTTCGAATAAACCAGGAAGATTTGAAGGATTTGGGACTCGGGTTATTTTGCATTAACACCACATTATCCCTTAATAGTTGGTGGTGACAGGGGCGCCGCTAGCAATTTTGGGCCCTATGAAAAAATAGGGGGTCAGGCCCCCCCATACCCATTTCGTACCAAACATACAATCCAACCTACTGTAGCTATTCAAAATCTTTGTCTGTAATTTAATAATACAGAACTATTTATTTTGCTATTGTTTTGACCACAGTTATCAGTATTTATAGATACCTAAAATGTCTGCAGCTAAGACAATTTATTGTGCAATGTAAATTTAATTGAAAAATACAGTACATTAAATCAAATATTCAGAGAAAATGCAACATTCTTAAAGATTAAAGATAAATGTGACCATGCCTGTGAAAACCCAGCTGAAGTATTTCTTTGTGATTTACTGTTTTCCACATAAAATCATCCTATATAATGTAAAGAACATTTGTGAAAATATAAACTTGATATCTTTAATGTTGACTGAGTAATGTCATGTCAGCGATTGAAATCATAGTGAAATTAATGCTTGAAATTAAACTGTGATGCTTTTTATCTCACAATAAGATTTGAGGCTTTTTCACAGGCAGTCTCAGTGACATACTGTATACTTGAGCTGTTACACACACGACATTGTAACATTTAAAAATGGCGAACAACAACAATGCATCTTTTCTATGTACATTCTGCCTGAAATAAGACTGGGTCAACAATGCTTGACCAAAGCGGCGTGGTGAGCTTGAACCTGCGTACATCACGAGGCATTTTTTGGACCCAAAATTCAATAGGAAAATTCAACTGCAGTAGCCACCGTTCAACCTGAAGAGGGCAGCACTCAGACGTTTTTACACCATATATTGTAGTATTGAAACACTTTATATCCAAATGTCAAAAAACGTACTAAAATCAATGTACAGCACTAATAAAACCCCATTCTTACAGATCATTAACTAAAAAAAGTTGGTTTAGGGTTTAGTTACTCTTTAAGATAACAGCTATACTGTTATTAAATGATTCTTCAGACTGTTTTTTAATCAACGGGGCTCTAAAATGAAATGAATGACAACTATAGCAGATTACGACATAGATTTCCATTGATTTCTTAACCCTGTTGCAAGTTGAGAAGCTTTAATATACATAATTTGACTAGTTTAGCCTTAGTTGCATTTCAGTTTTATCACAACCAACTCGATTTACGACTGCATAAAAATCCTTCCTTGGCATATTGCGCTACAAAACAAAACAGTGTGTAACCGATCGCATTTCTAGTTTATGTTAATTAGCTTATACGGGCTACGTTAATTTAAACCGCTTATAAGGGCTGACTTCGCAATAGAATCATAACATAAAACAGGGAACGTAAATCACTTTGTGTTTTTTTAAACTGAGGTGAACAGAGCGAAGACTTTACAGTGGAAAGAAAACTGCATTGTATTGCTCCAGCGTCACATTGTGTAAACTGCATTTATAGTAAGGAAGTGCACATATGCAGATATCATAGGAAATAGCAGTAAATACACACACCTTGTTCTCTTCTGAAGTTCACGCGCACTGTGAGACCGTGGATTGAAGACGGCGCTAAAACGCAGAGTAAAGACGGGGCGGAGCTAAGAGGGCTCAGCTTAAGGGGGTTGCGTGTGCGGCACAGTCCTTGGCTGGGGCCCTCAAAAGTTCATGGGCCCTTAGAATCGTCCTAACTTTTCCCCCCCTTACGGCGCCCCTGGGTGGTGATAGTGCAGTAGATAAGACACTCGCTTTTGGTGTGAGAGACCCAGGTTCGAATCCACTGTGACACACCATTGTGTTCCTGAGCAAGAAACTTAACCCATAGTTGCTCCAGAGGCGTGCGACCTCTGACATATATTGCAGTTGTAAGTCACTTTGGATAAAAGCGTCAGTTAAATTAATTAATAAATAAATATGTGAGTAGTGTATTTTTGGAGTTTGGTTACAACCTGTTTAGAGTGTTAGAATGTAAAAAAAAACATTGTTAAAGAATCAATGTGCTCCTCTATGCTTATGTAACACTGCTCTATATTTTAATGAATAGCCATGAAAGAATGTGAGATCTCATTGCCTTTTTGTTTCGACCTGTAGAGTGCTGCACGACAGGGGAACAGACTTCAAATGAATGTGTATGAAACAAGGGGCGGAACAGCCAGGGTGCCCGGACCGGGTCCACCACCAGGGTCAGGGGTGGGTTTGGGGCAGGTGAAACCTGGCAGTGTTGGAGAACCCAAGAAAGGATTTAGGCCTCCTCAGCACTGCCATACTTTGGCACAGCTGGTGAGTCGCAAAGTTCAGGCTGCAGTCCCAGAGGAAGGATTGGTAAGACTTTATAACCCAATGGCACAAACACCAATGTAGCCAATGTTAAAGATTGTTATTGTTGCCTCAAATTTTTACATGGCAATTTATTTGAAATATTACATTTTGTAATGTTATATATATATATATATTTTTTTTTTTTTTGTCATAAACCAAGTAGTAGCCTATAAGTTAATTATCTATTAAAGAAAACTTGCATATACACCGCTGGGTTTATTACTAGAACATGAACAGGACATTTCATATTTTATATATATTAAAAGAGGCTGTTTCATAATTCATAACCTCTGATTGTGGTAATTGAATAAATGTCACATTTATTGTTTTAAAATACAGTACTTCTTGTCTTTTAAAGGTACTTATAAATGAAGCCAAAGGTGGAAAGGTGGAGGATAAAACGCCTCCAGCTTGGTTCACTTCATATATGGAAAAGGTACAGTAAAGAGGAAAATAAAAAATTCCAAACGGTCAAATTGAATGATTATATCATATCAAGACAAACCCCTTCCTTTTGTTTTCTTTTCAAAAATCTGATGACTGGTACAGTTTAAGGACCAGGTAGTTAGAGAGGCAGTAGAGAAAATTTGTAGAGAGTTTTCTGGACAATGCTGCATTCATAAGCCAGTGGGAGCAGAGGCACAGATTCCCGAGGTCACCTCATCCACTCTTCCTGGAGCCCCAAGTTCAGCTCCAGCTTGCAGCAGCTGCAGGGGCCAGACAGCGGGTGGCGGATACCAATGCAGGTTAGAAGGATCTGAATGTCAGTGTTTAGATCGTTTGCCTAAATATTACAGAAAATGATCAAAAAAGAGGTGATTGGGACACAAGTTCATGGGTGATTTTCGTTTTTACCTTTTAATACAGTGTGTGTACATCGTGCACTTTGTGTGAGCCTTGCAGCTTCTCACACGATCCAAGCCACAACCTTGTGAGAGCCAGAACCCCCCTGTCCATTCCTGAGCATGGCTCCCCGGCACCAGACCACAGCAGGTGGGCATGTGTCCTCTATATCCAAAAAATCACTAGCACATTGTTATGTACCCTTGTGCACTTACATTATCCCAAATGTTTTAATTTAGAGATCCACAGTTTTAACCCCTGTCAATAGAGTCACTGTCAGTGACGTTAAGTTTCGGTTATCCTTGGTTTCTGCTTTTGCTGTCCTAGAAACCATAGGTGTGTTTGACTTTGCACTGCACAGACTTGTTGGCATGTGACATCAAAGTATTTTGAGAGCGATTCAATTGCGTCGCTACTTGTTGTCATACAGCGATCATTCTCTGCAGCGCTGTATGTGGAAGTAGTGCTTGGGACATCTAGCATGCCACTCTGTTGTTGCTTCTTTCAAGCCACACTGTAGGCTTAATAATGAAACGCTAATAAAACATTATTTCATTACATCATCCATGAGCATAATTTGTGAGTCAGATTAATTCTTATAAAGGTGAAGACTACGACTCCTTTTATTCCACTTTTACATCATCAGTCTACACCGTTGTTGTTGTTTAGCACCCTTTAGAGGCAACAGATTACATATTTTTCCTTCACATGTCAGAGATGTGAATAAATGCATTTCCTCCCTCTGAAGGTTCTACAGAAGGGGTGATCGGAGCTTTCGTAAGGCAGAGAAGCAACGTCTTAAAGCAGAGAAGAGACAGCTTAAAGCAGAAGTGAAGGAGATCAGGAAGCAACTGAGGATGGAGAGGAGAGGGTTGCAGTGGAGTGCTGCTGGTGAGGGAAGCTCTTCACCCGTCCTGCTGCAGCCGCGGGCCACACAGGCAAACAGCCCAGAGTAAGTTTTACTGTAAAAGAGCACGATTATGTGATGATCTTGACCTTAAATTTATATAAGCATATTTATTAAAGGGGTCAGGTCAACTCATTTTGTCCCCTGTGGTCTGTTTTTGCAGCCTAGATTCAGTGTTCAGCCTAGATTCAAGTTTAAAAAAATGACCGTATGCTTTGGTGGTGCATTAGCCTTTTTATATAAAACTCCATTTATTTATTTTTTAGATATGCAAGGAATACTTTAAATTGCAGGAGTTAACATAATAGGCAAACCAGTTAGAACCAAACTAATATTTAACCCTGTCTGTGAAATCCAGATTAAAGTCTTATAATCTAAATGAGATTAGGAGCATCAAAGTTTGATCTTTGACATGATTTTACTTAGTCAATATTAAAGATAAGGTAATATTTTCACAAAATGGTCTTTACATTATGTAAAATAATTGTATGCAGAAAACAGTAAATCACAAAAATAAGTTGGGTTTTGTCTGTGACTGCAGTCGTCCTAAGCGTCCGTGTCCTCTGGCCGTGCCAGCGATGACAGCTCTACTTCTAGATGAAAACGTACCTGATGGTTCACGTCTTCGTCCTGGGACCAAGTTCATCAAATACTGGAAAATGAAGAACAGTGGCAGAGTGTGCTGGGACTCGGAGACCAAGGTACACGCACTACTCTCATATATAAAAAAACATACAGATCTGAGTGTGTCTTATTATCGGTGTGTCTCCTCCACAGCTAAAGTTCATGTGGGGGAATCTGGCAGTGGGTTCAGGTGAAAGATGGCGAGAGGTTGCAGTACCCACGTTGCAGCCGGGTCAGGTGGGTGTGGTCAGCGTGGCTCTCTGCGCTCCAACACTAGAGGGCACATACACCTCCCACTGGCGCCTGGCACATAGAGGAGAACAGTTTGGACCGCGTGTGTGGTGCAGCATTGTTGTGGATCCAAATGCCCCCACAGCTATCTGTGCTGATGGACTACTGGTGTCTCCCTGTGTCACCCCGCAGGTACGCCAGCTGTGTGGCGACTCCTTAGACCACCTCTGAAATGTCTTTTGTCCACACAACTATTTTTATGTTCAGGCCTATAGATATAAAAGTAGAAGCATTTTGATTACCTGTTAAATGTGGAATAAATTCAATGTTCTTGTGGATTTTAGGAGAAATCTTCCCGCACATTGGAGAGGGAGGAGAAATGCCGGGCTGCCCCGAGAGACCAGCTGCTTTTATCTGTGAACCAAGACTGTGATCAGGAATTTTACATTCCGTCTGTAGACTTACTTACAGCTCAGGTATAGCCAGGTGTCAACAAATAGCATTTAAAAAAATCTTATATATATTGTGTTTATCATTTTCTCACCTTGTTATGTGAAGAATTTTGTATTTGCATGATGCCAATTCAGTTTTCTCTTTTGTCTTCATCTTAGGATCTGCTGTCTTTTGAACTGCTGGATATCAACATTGTGCAAGAGCTGGAGAGCGTGCCAAACAACACTCCTGCAGGTGCGCTTTTGAATCACGTGATGTCTTCCTTATAATCATAATGCTGGAAGTTTCTGTCACCAAGAGGAATTTTTAATGTTCTTGACCATTTTTGATAAAGGTTGTTCTGATTCTGACTAATGCACTTCTGTGCATTTTAATATTGAACAGGAAAGGGCGACTTATTTTTTACATTAGCTTTAATCTCTAATCTGATGTCAGGGAGGGTGTTCCTGGTCTCTCATTCTCCTTTCATCCTCTTTTTGTCATTTTCTTTTTAAATGTGTGAAGACATTACTCCATGCATATCACCCCTGCCTCATGATGGACCTCTTCAGGAGAAACCAACACTGGGGCTGATCCAAGAAGAAACAGAAGCCCAAGGTGTCAGCACCATCCTAGGTAAATTTAAAATTGTTATATTAAATATTATTACACCATAGTTTTGCCATTAATCTTTAATGAGTTAATTATAATGTTATAATTCTCAAATGTTTCTCACAGATGTGGCCCAGGGGACCGAACCAGAGGGGGTTCCAGCCCAAGAGAAAGGTGAGGAGAGCATCATGGGGCCTCAGTTTGTGAGTCCATCTGTGATCCGCTCACTTACCCTCTGTGAAGCTACAGAACATGCTACACTTTGTGAGCGATGCCCAGCTAAAGGTTTGTGAGTTTTTTTTTCTGCATGTAAGCAATACTGTTGTCTTGACGCCAAAACTTTACTTCTCATTAACAGTGCTAGTGAAGGTTATTGATGTCAGTGTCGATGCCTTTAAGAAATAGGATGTTTATTAATAAATCACTGTGTATTTAAAATTATATGCAAATATAATTATATGCAAATATATCCAAATTTAAATGAAACAATGGTGTATAGCCTTTTAGTTTTCTCAGTTTATCATTTTTTTTATTATTATTTGTTTAGCTATTAAGTGTCAAGCGTATAAAAAACATTCAGAAATTGAAAAAATTTGAAGCGAAAGTATTCAAACATAAATTGAAATGGCTGGGTGTTAAATCCAGATATTAGTTATTCAAACACATCAATTCAGTCTTGTCATCACCTATAACAATTAAAGGATTACTCCATTTTCTTAAAAAAAAAAATTCATATAATTTACTCACCCCCATGTCATCCAAAATGTTGTAGTCTTTCTTTGTTCAGCTGAGAAGAAATTAAGTTTATTGAAGAAAACATTCCAGGATTTCATTAGACCCCAACAGTTTACAGATTCAATGCAGTTTAAATTGCAGTTTCAGTGCAGCTTCAAAGGGCTCTTAAAGATCCCAACCGAGGCATAAGGGTCTTATCCAGCGAAACGATTGTTATTTTTGGCAAGAAAAATTTAAAATATGCACTTTTAAACCACAACTTCTCATCTTGAACAAGTCGTGTGACGCGCCATCACGGCCTCATGTAATTGCGTAAGCACGTGGAAAGGTTACATATATGAAACGTACATTTACACACCAAAACAATAAACTGACTCAAAGACAGAAATTGGCATCATTCCCCACACATTAACATCGGAACGGTCCACACTTGTAAACACTGGGATAGTTTTGCATGCATCATCTGTGATCCTGGAATGTTTTCCTCAAAAAACGTAATTTCTTCTCGACTGAACAAAGAAAGACATAAACATTTTGGATGACATGGGGGTGAGTAAATTATCTGAAGTTTTAGCGACATCTAGTGGTGAGATTGCAAATTGCAACCAACCTCAATTTTAAAATGCAATGAGAACATTTTGTTGTCTGAGACACCATAGGGATGCAACACAATCTCTAGATCAATGTGTCTGTTAAGGACTACTGTAGAAACATGACAGTGACTTCCATCTTAGGAGTCCTGCGGTGTATGTAGATAAAAAAGTTTCATTCTAAGGTACTAAAAACAATACAGTTCAATATGTAAGGTCTTAATACACCACTAATAATGTATATTATATTGCATTTCTGGCAAGAGATCGTTCTTAAAGTTACACATTGTGCCTTTAACAGTTATTAATTTCAAATAATACAGTATTGCATTCTGTGTCTATTGAAGTTTAATAAAGTTTTCTTATGTATTTTTGCCGTCTTTTAGTGGTGCGTCCAGCACCTCAAGGTTCAGTTTCACTTTGTGAGAGAAAAGCAGAGAAAGTTTCCGATCCTGAGGTAATATCAGCTCCGCTCAAAGTAGAGACATCACGAGTCTCCGCCCTTGCTCAGCCCCACACAGAGACCGCTGAGATACCTGCTCCCCTGTTAGCTGTTTCATCCGTGCTCATTGCCTCAGGTGAGTCAGAAATTGTAGTATGAATGATAAAGGTTATTGACAATATACTGTTATTTGGAGGAATTTAAAGTAATTTTTATTACATTCAGATGAGGGTCACGAATCAGACATTGAACAAATCCTAGTAGAACCTGCAAGTGGGGAGCAGGTGGAGGAAGAAGAAGAGGATGCGAATACGAAACTGGAAGTGAAGGATGTGGCTAAGGAAATTCGCAGCAGAACTTCATCCGCCTCTTCGGAAGACTACATCATCATCCTTCCCGATTGCTTTGACACCAGCCGTCCGCTGATAGAGTCCATGTACAGCTCAGCCCTGTCCCAGCCTGAAGAAGAGGCTGCGGAGGGACCCCTGGAGGGAGAGAAACTGGAATCGGTGGAGACCTCAGAGCTCGAGAGCCCAACTGCTGGGGTTGGTGCAGATGCTAACGATATGCTCTGTGCTTCCCAAACTCTGGACACTGTGCCACTCACTCCTGTGATTGTAGTGGCACCCAGACCCACAGTCAAAACCTGGTGAGTTTGTACAGTGGACACACACTTTTATACATTTTTATAATGTAATAAACTAATACGGTAAATTTAAACCTGTTCATACAGCACAGAGGTGGAGAACGGAGCAGACGAAGGGAGAGGTCCTGGCGCATCAGAAGACCTCAATGAGAAAGGTGGGTGACTTACATTTTATATGATATGATATAATCTATATATACAAGATAAGTAAGGAATAATTGACGACGGGTCATTGAATTATTATAAGAAAATAATGCACACCCAAGGTGCAATGTGGCACGACGCGAAGCGTTATCAGAAATTAATGCATACCCACGGAACGGAATCAGAATACAGCAAATAACAGACCCGTGGTATAATATAAAATAATATAGGATAAGGGTGCATTAGGGTGATGGGTATGGATAAAGTGGCCAATATGTAATATCATTTGGCAGTTTTATTAATATTTTATTATAACTATTTTAATTAATTAAATTACATTAAAGCACATAATGAAGCCATGCTTTAGAGTTATTTAATGTTTTTATGTTAGATGCTGAAGCTAATAAATCAGACCCTGAGAATGCATCTGTGATTATAGCTGCAAAGTTTGAGACAGAGGAGCTCAGGTAAGTCACACAGCACGCTATCACTAAAACCAGTCCTTCAGTCATACATTTGCCTTAAAAATCCTTTACCTACAATGCAGGTGTCTCCGTGCCATTGGTTGTATTATGTTTTCTCATTCTCACTGTCATTTATGTTTCTTCAGAGCTAATAGCATCACCGGTGGACTGGTAAAGGGAGCTCTGTCTGTAGCAGCATCTGCCTATAAAGCACTGTTTACTGGACAGACTGGTTCTGAGAAGGTAAGCTAGACGTAGCTCTACTATTTAATTTAGTTTAACCCGTATCTAAAAGCTGCATATAAACAGATCCACTCTTCTTTCAGCTTCCAGAAGATGCAGCATCTCATGATGCCATGATGGCCGTGTTGGTAGAGATGGGCTTCGGTGACCGAGCACTGAATCAGCATCTGCTTCAGAAACACAACTGCAACCTGCTGGACGTGGTAAATGAACTGGTGCAGACGAGCGACAACGACTGGTATACCAAGCGCTACTGAGACGATTTTTCTGTTTCTATATTTTTTCACTTCTGTTTCTCTTCTTCTGTGCAATCAGCAGCCTATTACTTGATAAAGACTCTTGTTCTGTCTGGGTTGTGAAGATGATGTGTGTGCATCTGTCCGCGCCAATGTGTAATGGATAATCCTTAGAGAACCAGCTCATCACCATAATAATCGTGCTTGTTAAAGTTTGTCATTAGTGGGCATTAATGTTATTATAAAGATGATCATGGGTAGCTAATGAATGAACAATAATACAGTGTACAAGTAAGTTAGATTCCAAAACAATCAAAAATGTTATGCTTTAAATGAAACGACGACTTGAAAGAATAGTGTACTACTTTACCGGAAATCATTCTGTTAGTTATGCAAGTGTGAAAAGCGATTTGATTATTTATATATAATATAATATTTAAATGAGTCATCTCTGTACCAAGGTAAAAAGACGTTTAAGAGCAGTAGATTTGGCTTTGTGTGGACTCATGCGGTCTTAATTATAAGCCAAGACCAAATAGAGAAATTCTTGTCTTAACAAGTGGAGAAGTCATTATTCTGTTTCTTTAATTTTAAACTCTCTTTAATTTTTTACGTATTAGGGCACATATAGCACTTTGTGAATGCGATGCTATTTATGTCTAAAAAAAGGTTTTGGCTTGAAGTAGCAATGCATTTGAATAGCTTAAATGGTACTGGGTAGTTTAAATCTATGCTTTAAGGGTTTAAAAGCAGCAGAGGCAATCATGAAATGGATTTAATTCCAATTTAAAGAAAATGGTGAGAGACCTAAAAAAAACATATTCTTCATTCCAAAACCAGAAAACTGAATCATGCAAATTAGATATATTTTGATAATTAAATAGCTCTTGTATTTAGTGTATTAAGGATTATATCTGAAAGCTTTTCTTCGATGGGAGATTTTGAAACTACCTAATGTCTAGCGTGAACAGCATTCCCTGTTAAACATTCAGCGTCTCCTAATTTGCTAAGATTCTTGCATTTTTCAGAAAGTGGAACATTCAAAAATGTATTAAATCATGAACTGCTTGTTTTCAAGTGCTATTCTTTATTTGTATGTTTATTTATTCCATAGGAAAGCAGTAGTTTGGATTTAGGTGGAACTGTTCAGATCATGTGATTTTTAAAGCATATTCTAGTATGCTCTTCATACTGTCTGCTCATGTCATGGGCATATATCTAACATCTGTCTGTAATAAATATACTAAAATGATGCATACCTTTTCTGTTTCTTGCAAAACAGGTTTAAGTAAAGCTTTCTTATTTATTGTGAATTGAATTGTGTTTGAGTACTTTTCAGAACATTGACAGTTGAAATGAAACTCATAGTTCATATTTAGTTAATTTCATTGAAGTTCATATTTAGCTCTTAATATGATTCGAATAGTTTTGGTTCATGTTATGTGTGTAGTTCCTATAATGATTTTAGATTGAAAGCATCAAATCACCAAAAGCGAGTAGGAAGTTGCTGTTCATTGGTTCCTTTTTACGTTTTTATTTAGTTAGGATTTCTCAGTTCAATGTTTGTGGCATGTAAAGCAGAACTAGTAAGAGCAAATGTGTATCACTTTAGTCCACTGTGCATAAAGATATGTACAAGACACGATGCATTAAACACAATTGAAACCATAATAAAAAATTACTTAATACAGACTACAAAACATTTACAGTAATGATACACTCCAAAGAAGTTATGAAGAAGTTCAACATGAAATTACCTTGGTGTGAGATAAAGAGTTGGACCACAGTGCTAAACTAAACACTGAATTTCTACAAAAGAACAGTTTCAGTTCTGTGAAGATCATTGTCTTTCACACAGGCCTATGTGACCCAGGACCACAAAACCAATAGCTAACAATACACTGTATGGGTCAAAATTATCATATATGTTAAGACATTTTGTAAATTGTATTTTCTTTTAGTAATGTGTGTTGCTAAGAATTTAATTTGGACAACTTTAAAGGCGATTTTCTGAATATTTAGATTTTTTGCACCTTCAGATTCTAATGGTTGTATATAGTCTTGCCCTAACAAACCATTATGTCGATGGAAAGCTTATTTATTTTCACTTTTCTGATTATATAAATCTCAATTTGAAAAATTTAAAGTACACCTATTGCATTGCTAAAAAACAACGTTATTTTGTGTATTTGGTATAATACATGTGTTTGTGTGGTTTATGGTTAAAAAAACACAATTTTCCACATATCGTACATTTTTGTAGCTTCAGATATCCTGTCTTTTCTGAAACGCACCGATTTCGTACAACACTTCTCAATTTGAAAAACGCTGTGTCCCTGATTGGCCAGCTAATCTGTATGATGTGATTGGCCTGAATACCTCTGTTGTCAGCTGGAAATGTGACTCTCCTTACCATTTTTGAAAGATTCGCTCACAATGCAATGCTAACAGTAGTTAATTTACAGGCTGTGAGTCTGAAGCGGGAGGAATTATGATAATGTCGGTCTTGTCTACGCTCTAAAAACAAACGGCGCTAAATGGCACTTAAAGTGGTTCACTGGCTCTTAATCATAGAGGAACCATTTTAAGTGCCATATAGCACCTATGTAGTACCTGTGTAGAATCATATTGTGCTATATAGAACCATATCTGGTTCTTCATAGGTGCTTTACAGGTGCTATATAGGACTAAAAACCGTTCCCATATGATCTCTTTTTTTGAGTGGTACGTCACCAATCCCAGGAAGTAAACTGTTGCCTACAATCCGTGTCTTTTGTCAAAAAAAGAGATTTACGTTGGAGACGATAACTCGCGTCATCGTTTACTTTGGGGTTTGTACCTTTTGCATATTGTGAACATGTACTAATACACACACACACCAAAGGAAATGGAAAGTTGTGAATCAGACCATAGGTGCTCTTTAAACCTTGGGACAGACTTTGTGGTCCATGGTCACATTGTCGCACACATATCCTGGTGCACAGAGACGAAAACCAAGAACAAAAAAATTATACTCTAAATAACGAAACGGTAGCTACGCTTGTATAATAGAATAATAAAATAAATAGGATCACAAAAATACATTTATCCATCAAGGGTTAGTATATGGACCTATCAGTGTTGCGCGTCTACACCGTGTGTTCCCTTTTCATATGACAGTGAATCTACTTCAGTTCTTTTTTTATACTAATGGTGTTTTTACACCTAGTTCGTTTGAGCCCTCCAAACGCTCTCGGAGCAGTTCAGGGTCTATATGTGAACAAACCAAGTGATCTCAGACCCCTCTAAAAGGACCAAAAAGTGAACCGAACTCAGACCACGTCCAAAGGTGGTCTGAGTACGGTTCGCTTTTGGGTTCTTTTGTGGTTCGATTTCTATTTGAGATGTGAAATTAATCCTCTTGCTTGTCGTTTTGACATTTTATCAATATCAACTGCTGCACAGAAAGCTGGGGTCTGAGTTATTATGAAGTGAACAAGAAAGGGTCTGAGATCACTTCAGTTCTGAAGAGGACTAAAAAAGAACTAGGTTCTCTTTTGAGCCCACTATATTGCAGACATCCCAACCTGCAAAAAGTCATTTCAGGGAGGTATCCCGAAGCCCCCTACCCCCCCCCCCCCCTCAAAAAAAATAAAAAATTAAGGAGGAAAAGGATATGACATTTCAAGATATAAAAGCATAATATTAATTTCTAGAGGCCTATGAAATTATTGGTAACACATTACTAGGTCTCATTTGTTAACATTAGTTAATGTATTAACTAACATGAACTAACCATGAGCAGTACATTTGTTACTGTATTTGCTAATCTTTGTTAATGTTAGTTAATAAAAATACAGCTGTTCATGGTTTGTTCGTGTTAGTTCACAGTGCATTAACTAATGTTAACAAGATTTGAATAATGTATTAGTAAATGTTTAAATTAACATTAACAAAGATAAAAAATGCTTTATAAATGCAGTTCATTATTATATGTTAACTAATGTAGTAAACTAATGTTAGCTAATGAACCTTATTTTAAAGTGTTACCCAATTATTTGTTAATTATTTTACAATATGTAGATTACTTTTACTATTTATATAAGCTGCTTATAATATTTATATAAACTGAGTAGTTATAACGGGGCAGCATTCGTCAAACTTTTATGACCCCCTCCCCCACCCGGTGACAGTTGCTGTCTGACAGGTCGTTTTTATGACCCTTTGACAGGGGGGCGGGACCATCAATCAAAATCTGTACAAGTTGTCAACTTTAGACAGAAAGTATTTAATGGTTTTATTGCCGGTCATTTAGAGTGATTGTTTTTCCTGAGTGTGTTTTATGTCAAGCGTATGGTGTCATGTTTAATGACGGCTCGTGTTTGTGACATTTGCTGTTTATTGACATTTGATGTCAGATCTCAACCATCCTCCCTCCTTTGCTCGCCCCGTGCGCTTCTCAATACTGACTTTCACACCGCGGGTGTGTTGTTGAATCTAAAGTTTTGCAACAGCATAAGTTTATTTAAAGGCAATCACTAATCATATATATATATATATATTAGATGTACCTGGCTATGCTTAAAGCCGATGTTTTCTATCGAGCTATAGTTTCTGATCAGACACAAAGTCTGAACTAAATAAAATTTTAAACGGTTCACGAAGTCCGGGAATCTTTTCATGACATGGTCTACAGTTTAACGCGTATTAAAGATCCAGCGGTGTCTGACAAAGCGTCGGGTGAATGTTCATATCTGTCATTTAAAATAAAGTTAATAAATGTAATTCTGTCCACTATGGCAAAATAGGAATTTATTTTAGATTTAGGGGAATCTTTAACCATGTCTCTGATTAAAACTTTTGATTGTAACATCACAAGTTATTTAATTAAATATTCCGTATACGGGTATAGTTTAAGCAATGATCTGAGCCATAACCTTCGGAGCCGGCAATACTATAATCTTTAGACGAAAGTCTAAACTAAATACAATTTTAAACGGTTCATGAGGTCCGTGAATCTTTTCATGACCTGCTCTATAGTTTCACGCATATTAAAGATCCGTAGGTGCATGACAAAGCGCCGGGTGAACGGTCATATCTGCCATTTTAAAATAAAGTTAATAAATGTAATTCTGTCCACTATGGCAAAATAGGATTTTATTTTAGATTTACGGGAAACTTTAACCAAGTCTCTGATTAAGACATGTGTATACACAGATGGTGACAGAGAAACTTATATATGACGTTAATAAACTTTTAAATGTTTTTAAGAAGTATTCACCCCATTTTGGGGTTTTATTTTTAATTAAAGGCTTCTTAAAACATGTGTGATTATGTGTATATTATACAAAGAGTCTTATATTGTCTGCTCTGACAAAAATAAATTATTATGTAGATTTTAGGTCAATTGCCTGCGTGTATCTTATAAATACAAATTGATAATACGTTTGTATTGGCAAGAGACTTCTTTAAAGTCACGCAAGAATAAATATTTTAGTTGTAACTGGTTAACCTTAAATGTACTATTATCTATTCAACTATAAGCTATATTTTTCTGATCAACCTCAAAGTTTTTGATGTTGAGCTTATGACCGTGTGTGATAGATATTTCACAGCAGGGTCGGTTTGTAATCTAGGTAGAGTCTTTTAAAACTGTAGTGGTAAAATGTAATATGGTAACTCTGTCAAAAAAAAGTAAAAGGTTTATTTTAGATCATAATCTATTTTATGGCAAACATTACTGTATCTAAAAGTTTTTAACAACACAATTTATTTAATGAAATACGCAGTATGTGTATAGCAATGAATTGTACCAAAAACCCCGTAGGTCGACATTTCTTTAGACTAAATCCTATTTATTTTAAACTATATAAAAGTTTAATCTTTTCAGACATAGTATTCTGATCACAACATTAGATCGCGCTCCGGCGTTTACAAACATACGCGGATGAATGTTCATATCCACCGTTAAGAAACTTTTAAACGATTAAAAACACTTTCATATCATCTTATGGGTTTTGTTTTAAATTAATGATATCTTAAAACCAACTGGGAATATGTGTTTATTACACAATAAAATGTAATTATGGCCGCTCCGGTATAATAGGGGTTTTATTTTAGATTTGGGACTTTCTTTAACCAAGTCTCTGATTAAAACATGTGAATGCGTGCACCAAAGTTGTCAGATAACGTAGACTGAGGCGCACATATATCTGGTGTTAAGAGCCTTTTAAACGTTTTAAGACATTTCACACCCTATTTTGAGTTTAATTCATTAATGTCATCTAATATCGAAGTGTGTACATGTCTATTTACGATAAATGTAACACGGTACGTATTGTCAAAATAAAAGGTTTCTTGAACATGTTATTCCAGTGTGTGGTTCTTGTCTTGCGAGTGTTCGACATATTTAGTGATGTGGAAAAAGTTTGTTGTTTGGACGAACAGTTTCAGTCTCTCTCTCTCTCTCTCTCTCTCTCTCTCTCTCTCTCTCTCTCTCTCTCTCTCTATCACCAGCCCGCTATCAACCAGCAGACAACCCCCAGATGTCTGGACAGAGGGAGTGTTGGTAAAATAAAAGAAACTCAGCCCCCATTGACAAAAAGTAATAGGTTTTATTTTAGATTTCAGGCTTCATTACTCAGATACAGATTAAAGCATGTTATTTCTTATTCGTAATTTAAAGAAACTTAGAAGTTTTAAGACATTTCATCACACATACTATGATGACATAAACCATGGTGTTAGCCCTTAGAGGACAACAAAACGGGTGCAAATATTATTTATCAACGTTTGATGTCGTTATAAACCAGGTTGTCACATACGTGACAACAATCATTGTTTTAAAGACAAAACATTTAACAAATTTGACATTTTGTTAAACATGGTTGTGTGCGTCCATAAACACAACAACAGTTAAGACATGGTTCTACATAATATTAAAATCACGGACTTACGTTAAATAGGTAAACCTTAATTTTTACTAAATAAAATAAAAATAAACTATTTGAACATATTATCTGATATTAGGTTAGGTTTAAGATCGTAACATCGTAAAACCCCCAGCGGATATGGTATGTGTGTGTGTGTGTGTGTGTGTGTGTGTGTGTGTGCAATGGATGTTATCACGTGGTGCGGACCAAACGACCAACGCTGCGGGGGTTGTGAAGCGAAGAATGTTCTGTATAGATGAGAAGTTTTTCCTTCTGAACACAGAACCTTTACCAAAAACGTAACCCGGATTAACACATCACAGAACAATTTGAACAAACGTGTCGGATTCGTACACACCAGAGGTCTGTTTTATGTTTTGCAGAAACTGTGGAAGCTTTTGATGCTGCCAAGGTGTCCGAATTCGCAAACAAACTATCAAACGCAACGCGGCGGAAACAGTGGACACGATCCTTTTGTTGCTGAGAAAGCGATTGAACTCAGAAACAAACAAGCAAGCAAAGTTGTCTACGAAACTACAGATTCTTGAAAAAGATGGCACAAAGATCATTCGAACGACTACGCAATGGCCGGATGGGGTATGTGTACGGGACCGACCTTTTTAAAGATATGCTTAAAAAGAACTACAAGCGCGAGATGTCCAATCTACTATGTACTGTGATATACAAAGAGGCCAATGTGTGCATGCCTCCAAACTATTGCGAATCTAACGCCGGTCGTGTAACCAGACTCAAGGAAAAAACAGATGGTGTGAAAATTATAGATGCCTCTTTCAATAACATGGTACAGACAGTTGTACAGGCCCAAGAGGAACCCCGTGTGATTATTAGAAAGGCCCTAGAGATATTTTATGAATGTGACGAGGCCGAGTTCTACATCATCAATATCATACTTATGTCGGCCTTTGTAATTGACGTATGCATTGATATCCTTGTAAAGAAACGAGAAATTAATGTGTGTGAAATCATAGAAAATGCCGTAGATTTCATGTTTGAAAAGGGTCTTGGATCATGCATGCACTTTCTATGGTATCTAGATAATATCATAACGTTTAATGATGACTAAAAAACCAAACCTGTGAGCCAATGGTATATTTTACGTAAGTTTTACAGTTGTTTTTTAGTTTTCCAAAAGTTTCATTCTGTTTTATTTTTTACTCAACATTATGATGGCAATCCATGTCCGTCAACAATTGTATACTTTAACAAAAACTACGTTCTAGTAGTTTCAATGTATGGTCACTGTTGTTTTTCATCATTGATTTTGTTTACTGCTTATGTTTTTGTTTTTTTTTTTGTATGTTTTGCTGTACCGGTTTCATAAAAACAAAAAATATACAAGGATTTTTGGTCTTAATGTCTGTGTTGTTACCATTAGAACATTTAGACATCTTGTTCAGACAACGTGTGACATTGCTCATTCTTCATATGTTTTTGCAAATCCACACAGAGAAATGTGAAAGATTAATAGAAATTACATGTGGCTACATCACATGTTTTTTCAGAGGCGTAAAAATAAAAGTCAACAGTGTTAGTATGGGAATCTAAAACAGCACAGGCACAAGCTGATCCTAATTTTGATACCTGCCGTCTGTCACATAGTCAAAGATCATCTACTTCATGTCTCTACGAATCCTGACAGAGTTTTAGTTTCATATACACAACACATCAAATGTAAACCACGGTAAACTAAATACATTTGACAGCCAAGATCTCTAATTTTCATCATCAAACATCACGCACTTTTAAGGTACCGAAAGGTTTTTGTTTAATTTAGTTTAACTCAACACTGAAATTTTAGTTTAAGCACACAGAAATGCACAGATTTTACGTTTTCAGTATTCATGTGTACATCACATGGTGATTTCAGTCTCTACTAGATCGATGATCTAACAATATTAGCTACAAATGTTAGCTCTGATTTCACAAAACATCCATTTACATTCAAAACCTATGGATTCAACGCCTTAAAGTCATCATTTTTATTTCGTTCACATCAACAGCACCAATATTTTTGAATGTGCAAACTGATTTAATTCGTTTTAAACATGTTTGTGCGGTTTCGGTCTAGATTTTATAGAAAACTTCAGAACATGACACCGTTTTAACATTTACAAAATGAAACATTATACTTTTAAGTGTCCCCCATGAGTATATGTTGCTGCGACAAATACTTTTGATTGTTTGGAAATTATATGATTGCAGAGAAACAACGCAAAAGTTTTGAACTTTAACATAATTTTATATGGGTCCTGATTTTTAAAAACAGTAAGATGTAATGTTTCTTACACACAGATCTAAACACATCACAAGTCTGAATGTTTAATAACATAAAAACCTGTATGTAAAGGTTTGTTGACGTATTTTAGACACAAGCTGTTTATTTTAATCTTTAAACAAATGTGTATGACAAAAGTTGTACTGCCTGAACTGCCACTAAGGGTCGATGCCGAAATGTTAAATCTAAGTATTTGCAAAACAACCTGCACCAACATATAGATGTTTTCAATCTAATGGTAACGGTTTTAAATATGATCAAACTATTTCAAACAGCACCAAGTTGTAGATGGTTGCGACTTAATTTACAAGGTTTTAACACACATTACTGCTTTGTCACGGGGTGTTTCATCGCATTGCTGATACATGCAACAGACTCTCAAGTTTTATGTTAAAAGGATTACTAAATAAAAACCTAAGCATTTTGTATTATGTTGGCACTGATGATTTTACAAGTTTACAGTTTCAAACATTTTTGCTATATTCGCCGTGAAAGATTTAGTAAATAAATCTAAAACATACACAGGGTTGAGGCGGTCCCTTAATCTTCTAACACGATTTTCAAGAGATTACCAACATGTATGATGTACTAACTGTCAGGGGATCTGTGATATTATTTTCTGAAGTAATTAGCTATCTAAGGGGGCTACTGCACAATAACTTATGCGATAAAGAGTTTGTTACATAACCTATAGAAACGAAACAAGATAAATTACAAAGTCACTGGCATGAGGTTTACACTTAAACAAATCACGCAGATGTTTAAAGTGAAGTTGTTACGCCCAGAGAGGAATGTCCCTAACTCCAGGACTCCTATCTCCGCCTATCCATTACAGTCATTAAATCGGCGCCAGTATGATTCATTCAAACACAATCGCCTAACAAGTTTCAAGAAACTATGGACTCCTACTGCTACACCAACACATTCGCGCTACCCCACCCCAGAGCAATTATGAGAGAACCTGCAGCTGGACCTGTGCACTCAATAAGTCCACCATAGTATCTGATGGCGGACCATCAACCTACAACAACAACACAACCCTTTGTACGGCTCAAGTAATGTCTGATGATGTTCCAATGGACCGGTGCCCCCAAGAAGGATCCGACAAAGCCTGATGAATCGATATACATTGCGTGTATCGATTCCACAGACTGTTTGGTTTCAAGATCATGAAATAGTCGTAGTGATACATCTGTTACAAACTTGATGACAAAAAGCTAATGGCTTTCTATAGAATATTTAGAGACTATTACCTGTGTGGTTTGTGTGTATTTACAATATCAAATAATAATCAAATTGCTGTTTGTGAAATTATTGAACCGATCGTGAAAAACGTTGTGATATTTCTACACTACAATGATAACATATGATGTATTTCTTTTACTTGATGAGAAATAAAAAATATGTACCACTTTAAACATCTGCGTGATTTGTTTAAGTGTAAACCTCATGCCAGTGACTTTGTAATTTATCTTGTTTCGTTTCTATAGGTTATGTAACAAACTCTTTATCGCATAAGTTATTGTGCAGTAGCCCCCTTAGATAGCTAATTACTTCAGAAAATAATATCACAGATCCCCTGACAGTTAGTACATCATACATGTTGGTAATCTCTTGAAAATCGTGTTAGAAGATTAAGGGACCGCCTCAACCCTGTGTATGTTTTAGATTTATTTACTAAATCTTTCACGGCGAATATAGCAAAAATGTTTGAAACTGTAAACTTGTAAAATCATCAGTGCCAACATAATACAAAATGCTTAGGTTTTTATTTAGTAATCCTTTTAACATAAAACTTGAGAGTCTGTTGCATGTATCAGCAATGCGATGAAACACCCCGTGACAAAGCAGTAATGTGTGTTAAAACCTTGTAAATTAAGTCGCAACCATCTACAACTTGGTGCTGTTTGAAATAGTTTGATCATATTTAAAACCGTTACCATTAGATTGAAAACATCTATATGTTGGTGCAGGTTGTTTTGCAAATACTTAGATTTAACATTTCGGCATCGACCCTTAGTGGCAGTTCAGGCAGTACAACTTTTGTCATACACATTTGTTTAAAGATTAAAATAAACAGCTTGTGTCTAAAATACGTCAACAAACCTTTACATACAGGTTTTTATGTTATTAAACATTCAGACTTGTGATGTGTTTAGATCTGTGTGTAAGAAACATTACATCTTACTGTTTTTAAAAATCAGGACCCATATAAAATTATGTTAAAGTTCAAAACTTTTGCGTTGTTTCTCTGCAATCATATAATTTCCAAACAATCAAAAGTATTTGTCGCAGCAACATATACTCATGGGGGACACTTAAAAGTATAATGTTTCATTTTGTAAATGTTAAAACGGTGTCATGTTCTGAAGTTTTCTATAAAATCTAGACCGAAACCGCACAAACATGTTTAAAACGAATTAAATCAGTTTGCACATTCAAAAATATTGGTGCTGTTAATGTGAACGAAATAAAAATGATGACTTTAAGGCGTTGAATCCATAGGTTTTGAATGTAAATGGATGTTTTGTGAAATCAGAGCTAACATTTGTAGCTAATATTGTTAGATCATCGATCTAGTAGAGACTGAAATCACCATGTGATGTACACATGAATACTGAAAACGTAAAATCTGTGCATTTCTGTGTGCTTAAACTAAAATTTCAGTGTTGAGTTAAACTAAATTAAACAAAAACCTTTCGGTACCTTAAAAGTGCGTGATGTTTGATGATGAAAATTAGAGATCTTGGCTGTCAAATGTATTTAGTTTACCGTGGTTTACATTTGATGTGTTGTGTATATGAAACTAAAACTCTGTCAGGATTCGTAGAGACATGAAGTAGATGATCTTTGACTATGTGACAGACGGCAGGTATCAAAATTAGGATCAGCTTGTGCCTGTGCTGTTTTAGATTCCCATACTAACACTGTTGACTTTTATTTTTACGCCTCTGAAAAAACATGTGATGTAGCCACATGTAATTTCTATTAATCTTTCACATTTCTCTGTGTGGATTTGCAAAAACATATGAAGAATGAGCAATGTCACACGTTGTCTGAACAAGATGTCTAAATGTTCTAATGGTAACAACACAGACATTAAGACCAAAAATCCTTGTATATTTTTTGTTTTTATGAAACCGGTACAGCAAAACATACAAAAAACAAAAACAAAAACATAAGCAGTAAACAAAATCAATGATGAAAAACAACAGTGACCATACATTGAAACTACTAGAACGTAGTTTTTGTTAAAGTATACAATTGTTGACGGACATGGATTGCCATCATAATGTTGAGTAAAAAATAAAACAGAATGAAACTTTTGGAAAACTAAAAAACAACTGTAAAACTTACGTAAAATATACCATTGGCTCACAGGTTTGGTTTTTTAGTCATCATTAAACGTTATGATATTATCTAGATACCATAGAAAGTGCATGCATGATCCAAGACCCTTTTCAAACATGAAATCTACGGCATTTTCTATGATTTCACACACATTAATTTCTCGTTTCTTTACAAGGATATCAATGCATACGTCAATTACAAAGGCCGACATAAGTATGATATTGATGATGTAGAACTCGGCCTCGTCACATTCATAAAATATCTCTAGGGCCTTTCTAATAATCACACGGGGTTCCTCTTGGGCCTGTACAACTGTCTGTACCATGTTATTGAAAGAGGCATCTATAATTTTCACACCATCTGTTTTTTCCTTGAGTCTGGTTACACGACCGGCGTTAGATTCGCAATAGTTTGGAGGCATGCACACATTGGCCTCTTTGTATATCACAGTACATAGTAGATTGGACATCTCGCGCTTGTAGTTCTTTTTAAGCATATCTTTAAAAAGGTCGGTCCCGTACACATACCCCATCTGGCCATTGCGTAGTCGTTCGAATGATCTTTGTGCCATCTTTTTCAAGAATCTGTAGTTTCGTAGACAACTTTGCTTGCTTGTTTGTTTCTGAGTTCAATCGCTTTCTCAGCAACAAAAGGATCGTGTCCACTGTTTCCGCCGCGTTGCGTTTGATAGTTTGTTTGCGAATTCGGACACCTTGGCAGCATCAAAAGCTTCCACAGTTTCTGCAAAACATAAAACAGACCTCTGGTGTGTACGAATCCGACACGTTTGTTCAAATTGTTCTGTGATGTGTTAATCCGGGTTACGTTTTTGGTAAAGGTTCTGTGTTCAGAAGGAAAAACTTCTCATCTATACAGAACATTCTTCGCTTCACAACCCCCGCAGCGTTGGTCGTTTGGTCCGCACCACGTGATAACATCCATTGCACACACACACACACACACACACACACACACACACATACCATATCCGCTGGGGGTTTTACGATGTTACGATCTTAAACCTAACCTAATATCAGATAATATGTTCAAATAGTTTATTTTTATTTTATTTAGTAAAAATTAAGGTTTACCTATTTAACGTAAGTCCGTGATTTTAATATTATGTAGAACCATGTCTTAACTGTTGTTGTGTTTATGGACGCACACAACCATGTTTAACAAAATGTCAAATTTGTTAAATGTTTTGTCTTTAAAACAATGATTGTTGTCACGTATGTGACAACCTGGTTTATAACGACATCAAACGTTGATAAATAATATTTGCACCCGTTTTGTTGTCCTCTAAGGGCTAACACCATGGTTTATGTCATCATAGTATGTGTGATGAAATGTCTTAAAACTTCTAAGTTTCTTTAAATTACGAATAAGAAATAACATGCTTTAATCTGTATCTGAGTAATGAAGCCTGAAATCTAAAATAAAACCTATTACTTTTTGTCAATGGGGGCTGAGTTTCTTTTATTTTACCAACACTCCCTCTGTCCAGACATCTGGGGGTTGTCTGCTGGTTGATAGCGGGCTGGTGATAGAGAGAGAGAGAGAGAGAGAGAGAGAGAGAGAGAGAGAGAGAGAGAGAGAGAGAGAGAGAGAGAGAGAGAGAGAGAGAGACTGAAACTGTTCGTCCAAACAACAAACTTTTTCCACATCACTAAATATGTCGAACACTCGCAAGACAAGAACCACACACTGGAATAACATGTTCAAGAAACCTTTTATTTTGACAATACGTACCGTGTTACATTTATCGTAAATAGACATGTACACACTTCGATATTAGATGACATTAATGAATTAAACTCAAAATAGGGTGTGAAATGTCTTAAAACGTTTAAAAGGCTCTTAACACCAGATATATGTGCGCCTCAGTCTACGTTATCTGACAACTTTGGTGCACGCATTCACATGTTTTAATCAGAGACTTGGTTAAAGAAAGTCCCAAATCTAAAATAAAACCCCTATTATACCGGAGCGGCCATAATTACATTTTATTGTGTAATAAACACATATTCCCAGTTGGTTTTAAGATATCATTAATTTAAAACAAAACCCATAAGATGATATGAAAGTGTTTTTAATCGTTTAAAAGTTTCTTAACGGTGGATATGAACATTCATCCGCGTATGTTTGTAAACGCCGGAGCGCGATCTAATGTTGTGATCAGAATACTATGTCTGAAAAGATTAAACTTTTAGTTTAAAATAAATAGGATTTAGTCTAAAGAAATGTCGACCTACGGGGTTTTTGGTACAATTCATTGCTATACACATACTGCGTATTTCATTAAATAAATTGTGTTGTTAAAAACTTTTAGATACAGTAATGTTTGCCATAAAATAGATTATGATCTAAAATAAACCTTTTACTTTTTTTTGACAGAGTTACCATATTACATTTTACCACTACAGTTTTAAAAGACTCTACCTAGATTACAAACCGACCCTGCTGTGAAATATCTATCACACACGGTCATAAGCTCAACATCAAAAACTTTGAGGTTGATCAGAAAAATATAGCTTATAGTTGAATAGATAATAGTACATTTAAGGTTAACCAGTTACAACTAAAATATTTATTCTTGCGTGACTTTAAAGAAGTCTCTTGCCAATACAAACGTATTATCAATTTGTATTTATAAGATACACGCAGGCAATTGACCTAAAATCTACATAATAATTTATTTTTGTCAGAGCAGACAATATAAGACTCTTTGTATAATATACACATAATCACACATGTTTTAAGAAGCCTTTAATTAAAAATAAAACCCCAAAATGGGGTGAATACTTCTTAAAAACATTTAAAAGTTTATTAACGTCATATATAAGTTTCTCTGTCACCATCTGTGTATACACATGTCTTAATCAGAGACTTGGTTAAAGTTTCCCGTAAATCTAAAATAAAATCCTATTTTGCCATAGTGGACAGAATTACATTTATTAACTTTATTTTAAAATGGCAGATATGACCGTTCACCCGGCGCTTTGTCATGCACCTACGGATCTTTAATATGCGTGAAACTATAGAGCAGGTCATGAAAAGATTCACGGACCTCATGAACCGTTTAAAATTGTATTTAGTTTAGACTTTCGTCTAAAGATTATAGTATTGCCGGCTCCGAAGGTTATGGCTCAGATCATTGCTTAAACTATACCCGTATACGGAATATTTAATTAAATAACTTGTGATGTTACAATCAAAAGTTTTAATCAGAGACATGGTTAAAGATTCCCCTAAATCTAAAATAAATTCCTATTTTGCCATAGTGGACAGAATTACATTTATTAACTTTATTTTAAATGACAGATATGAACATTCACCCGACGCTTTGTCAGACACCGCTGGATCTTTAATACGCGTTAAACTGTAGACCATGTCATGAAAAGATTCCCGGACTTCGTGAACCGTTTAAAATTTTATTTAGTTCAGACTTTGTGTCTGATCAGAAACTATAGCTCGATAGAAAACATCGGCTTTAAGCATAGCCAGGTACATCTAATATATATATATATATATGATTAGTGATTGCCTTTAAATAAACTTATGCTGTTGCAAAACTTTAGATTCAACAACACACCCGCGGTGTGAAAGTCAGTATTGAGAAGCGCACGGGGCGAGCAAAGGAGGGAGGATGGTTGAGATCTGACATCAAATGTCAATAAACAGCAAATGTCACAAACACGAGCCGTCATTAAACATGACACCATACGCTTGACATAAAACACACTCAGGAAAAACAATCACTCTAAATGACCGGCAATAAAACCATTAAATACTTTCTGTCTAAAGTTGACAACTTGTACAGATTTTGATTGATGGTCCCGCCCCCCTGTCAAAGGGTCATAAAAACGACCTGTCAGACAGCAACTGTCACCGGGTGGGGGAGGGGGTCATAAAAGTTTGACGAATGCTGCCCCGTTATAACTACTAAACTGTTTTATTTATATTCTATTGCAACTTTAAATAGGTCTAAGGAGTTTGCTGTTTTCATGTAGCCTTGGCAACTAGTAGCCAGCCTGAAAAATATGCACATGATATTAAACTTGTTGAACTCACCTCAATGTCAGTTCGGGAGAAGAGATAAAAGCCCGCCCACACTGACAATTGATTGGTTGATTTACCGGAGCAGGCCAATCAGGATGCTCCCTGTCTTACATGCGCTTAATGAGGCACACTAGCACACACACGCAAGGTCTCCCCCTCCCTCTCTGCCGTGCGCGTGCTACTCTTTCTTGCTCGCTCTAGATTCCGGGAGATTTTAACTCATTTGCGGGCATCAGGGAGCCGCTATCAAAATGCGGGAGACTCCCGGAACTTCCGGGAGACTTGGGATGTCTGATATTGTGAACACCGAAAGGACTGAGGTCACATTCGGTTAGTTCCTTTTAGGGATGCACCGAATCCAGGATTCGGATTCGGCCGAATACTGGGCTTTTTGACGGGGTTCGGGTTTGGCCGAATCTTAAATTTTTTTTCCACCGAACCGAACCCTAAGCTTGCGCTACGCTGGTCGACGTCACGCGGACGTTGATTACACACATCAGGTGCTGACGTGGAGATAAGTGTTTATTTTTTCGGTGAGCCTTAGGGGCGTTTCACATTTCGTGGAAGCACCTGGAAAAACTAGCGCATCGCACCGCATCGCTTTCATTGTGCTTTGCAGTCGGGCTATCAAAATGCACCCCCGTCCTGCCCGTCGGGCTATCTTGAATTATAGGTAGGAAAAAATGCTTATGTATTCTCTCACAGATTTGGATGGGTAATTGTGGTGCATGAAATTCAGGCATTGGGTATTTAAATTGCGTTTGAGTGCGCCCTCGAGTTTTACTTTCACTTTTGCGATCGGGCGAAGCCGCAGTACAGGAAGCAATCCGTACGGATTTGTCATGGATTTTTGTGCAAATCCTCCAACTTCGTCCTGTCAGTCATTACTATCCTCACGTAAGAAAATTAAAACTCTCGCAGCAAGCTTTAAAGTGATATATATTGTTCGGGCAGTGAAGAGAGTGACTCTGTGCAGAATCGCTCTTAAAGCGACAGTAAGCCCTGTTTTTCTGATCGAAAAAATGATCCAATCTAGATGATCCCAAACTGTGAGTTTAGTGACCCACTGAACCACTTTTAAATGGTAAGTATATCTGGTGTGGGGATGAGCAGGAACAGTTGGTTTACACGGGAATCCATTTTTTTTGTTAGTTAAAAAACAACAGCATCAAAACAACAACAAGAATAGCAGATTAAACATTGTGGTTAGAGGCCCTATTGGCTTTGTATTGGCAAAATTTCGGGCTACCAAAAACTGGAGAGTGCCTGCCCGAAGGGCTACCAGGGATTTTGAAATTTTGCGAGCCCTGTAATGGAATAAGAATGCGAGTACGATTCGGTATTCGGTTTCGGCCGAATCTTAAACAGTGGATTCGGTATTCGGCCGAACCCAAAAAATCTGGATTTGGTGCATCCCTAGTTCCTTTTCTGGTTCACTTTAAGTGAACTGGGTTTGGTTCTTTTAAAATGAACTACATGTAAAACACTTTAAGTCTCTAAAATCTCCTGTTGTTACCAGAAAAGTAATTGTGGGCAATCAATAAAAATGTTTATGATTTTTAGGTTTTGCCAAAATTGCAGCAGAATTTTTTGACCAGATATTACATACATTTTTGGACAATGTTAATGTTTAGTTTCTTTAGTATCTGTTTTTAGTATAGTTAGCGGCCTTTCTTTGTGTACTGATATTAACAAAATCTCTCTCAGATTCATCTGAGGACGCATCGGGTTCAACAACGTTTATATTTACAAAATCTGCCTCATCAAAACATTTAGCATTCACATAGTCATCTTCATCATCCTCTTCATAACTGTCTTCATTTACTGTGTGTGAATGCATATTAACTGCACCTAGGAGTATAAATGAGAAGATCATTTTAGTTATACATTACATATATACTATACTAAGTGTTTGATGATTATGCTTATTTCATTCAGTGAACACAAAATAATGAATTGACCCCCCTCAACAAAAATATCTTTGTTCAAGTTACTTAATTATCTTTGTTGAAAGAACATTTTGAAGTTAGATTTTTTTTACAGTGCAGTAATATACAGTGGAGCCCAAAAGTCAAAAAAAAAGTCTGTCTTACCTTATATGAAGCGCACCTTGTGAGTTTTTTCTTGTGGTTCTTACTTCTTTTCATCAGTAAAATGATTATGAGAGCACTGAATATGAGAAGTACAACTGACACCAAAGCACCAATAACAGGACACATGGAGGCTGAGAGAGAGAAATGTTTCAGGTTAATCTATCTTTATCAGTAATTATTTTGAGCTTGAGCTCTTACAAATCTATAACTCACCTCTGATAGTGATGAGCAGCTGGTTAGAGGAAACTGAACCAAAGTTACGTGAGGACACATTCACTTCATAAACACAACTGTAGTTTCCCTCATGTGAATAATCTGCCTCAGGAAAGATGAAGACGGCTGATTGATTGACAGCTGGTTTACTTCTGATGATGTTTGATCCACTGAACAGAGAGAAGAAGCCTCCAGAATACTGAGATTCAGATAAACAAGTAATAGTGAAGCTGTGACCTCTGGTGATCACTGAACCCTGAGGACCAAAGTCAGACCATCCACTGAGAGAAATATTGGGCTTCTGCAGGTTCACTGGAAAACAAGGGGAACACAATTTGATTGTCTCTTATCTATGATTTACATGTTGAATGAAATAATACAAAATGACAAACTGTCGGGTTGTAGTAGGCCAAGTGGTAAGGAAGGAGCAAGGAAGGCACAAAACGATGGTTTGCGGTTTAGAAAATTGTCCCAAGGTGATTTATTGGTGAGTTTTAAATCAAAACAATAAAGGAAAAAAAAATAAAGAAAATTGCTTCAAGCAGCAAAACTCTAGTGTTGGTCAAACACTTTCACTCAAGGAGCATAACTCTCTCCTAGTGATGTTACCAGTAACACCGAAGCTCCGAAGCGTGTGTCAAAAAAACGAACCGATTTTCATTGAAGCTTTGTATCAAAGCTTGATTCGTTCTGGCAAAATCACGTGACCAATGACGTCCGAAGCTTCGTTTCACACACACCCACGTGACTGCTTCGTTACCGGTTCAAAGGTTTAGAATTGTGCGATGCGCGGCGCGCCATCATGGGTTGTATTGGCGTATTACATTACACGGAATCGATTACTGTATAGTGAGTTTATGATATATATATATATATATATATATATATATATATATATATATATATATATATATATATATATATATATATATATATATATAGTAGTAAAAAGCCTTTTCTGCTTTACTTAATATCATGATATATTTTTTAATTGGTTCACACTTTATACTTTTGAGTCAAGGTCTATCCTTAATTTGTTTTTTGTTTGGAGTACCATTCGCATGAAATGGAACATCCTTTGTCATGTATTTAATATATTGTTACATTTATTTATGAATCTATCCTTAATTTGTCAATCCATTATCTTTTGCATTTATAATTAATACGTTGTTTGGTTGTGGAACATGTTGTGAAACAGCACTTTCACCAGCAGAGGTCCTCATTGAGCTCTGATTTGAAAAGCTTCGAGTAATGAACCTTTTTCCGATACAATTGGGTTGAAAGCTTCACTGCTTCAAGAAAGCTTCACTTCGCCATCACTACTCTCTCCACATACGTCTCACAGCAGACCTCTCTGTTCACACCTCAAGCCAAACTGACCGTCCAGGTGCAAACACTCCCAGACTAATTAAACTTTCCCGCCAGCACTGTGGAACAGCCCACACTAGCAGGGACCAAACAATCTTTATCTGAGGATTAAAGTACATGGCATTACCTGAACTAATGCACCATATCCTTTCATCTCAAAAATGATTTAATCAGCATCTCATAAACTTGGACAATACTCAAAATATACATTGACACAACAGGGTCATACACAGAATTATCAACCCCCATCACTAAAATGGTACATTCCATGTCAATGGTAAAGCAGTATTGCAGTATTGAATAAAAGCATCTCATTAGTTAGTAAAGACATTGTTTTTATGCCCACACACTTTCAACATGAACAGTTCAATCACACTGTGATCTCATAAAAGTGTATACATGAGAATGAACTGATGAATGTAGCATAGATTACACATGATATTAAAATCCAAGTGATGTTAAATGATGACAAGTGGTTTAACATTGAAAAACAAGAGACAACGCAATGTAAATAAAAGGACATGGTAGATTGCACTCTGGTGATGATGTCATCATAAGGATGCTTCATCACACAAACTAAACACACTTACCCACAATGATGTTAATAGTGTTACTCCTGGAAGACCTGAACATGTCATTACTGTAAGAGTAACCACAGCTATACTGATCCTGATGTGAGACATCTACAGTCAGATTGAAAGTCACACTAGATACACTTGTTTGAGAGGATATTGTGGATGATCTTCTGAACAGGTTGAATTCAGCATTTTCCTGACATCTTGGATTAGGTGTTGTGCATCTGAACTGAATGTTTTCTCCAGGAGAGACAGCTGAATGAGAGATAATGGTAAGGGTGGGTATCTGCAGATACCTGTGCAAACAACATCAGCTTCTTGATTATGACCACAATTATGTTTATCTCTATGTAAGCACTGTTTGAGGTTTTCATTTCCAAAGCATTCAACACCATCCAGCCAGATCTCTCCACTTCCTTGACCGAATGCTGCGCTGTGAGGGGTGCTGATGGCTCTGCCACAGTTTAATTGTTTGTCCCAGCCAAGATCACACACAGTTCCCCATGTGCCATTGTAAAAGATCTCCACTCTTCCACAGCAGAAATCAGAGCCATTGACCAATTTTAACAGATGACCTGATGTATGGAATAAATTCAGTTTAAAGGTTAAAATGGTAAAACACAGTACAAATATTCCACAACTGGAATATAAACAAATTCAAGTTGGATAAAGAATAGATGAAGTTTTCATGCTTGTCTTAATCATCAACACAGTTTTGTAACAACTGACTAAAACAATTTACAACAGTTTGTAATTATCTAACCCATATTTAATTAAAGGTATTTAACATTTAAAATTTTTACTCACCAGATTGTAAATCGACTCTTAAAGGAATAGTCTACTCTTTTGCCATATTAAACTATGTTATTACCTCAACCTAGATGAATTAATACATACCTATCTTTTTTCAATGCGTGCACTGTACAGCGCATTATGAATGTGTTAGCATTTAGCCTTGCCCCATTCATTCCTATGGTACCAAAAAAAGTTTTATTTTGTGGCACCATACTTACTGGTATATCTCCTCATGTAACAGTCTTTAAATAGGGAAAACACAGAAGTGTTTGGTGGCTTCCCTGTTTGGTACCATAGGAATGAATGGGGCTCGGCTAAATGCTAACACATTCACGACGCGCTGTACAGTGCACGCATTGAAAAAAGAGGTCTAAGTTGAGGTAATAACATATTATAAAACGGGCAGTTCTGGTTCTTCATTCTGATTGGTTGAAACGCGTTCTAAGCCGTGATAAAATACACCGGTAACCTCACAGTTCAGACCACATTACATGAGTATCACTGCGCCACTGTTGCTGCGTACTGATTTAAGAAAATAAACACCACAGTCTATAATCATATTTTAAATTTGTCTACAATTGCACAATTAATGGCGATATCCAAATTAATGTCAATAAATGTTGTTGAGTCATCTCGTCGATAAAGAGAAAACGTTGTCTGAGAAGTTTATAACTCAAGTTCATACGTCCGCTATTATCCACTGGGTGGCGATCTTACCCAACTTAAACACTGAAGCATTCACTCAACACTGAAAAACACAGCGTGTAAGTTTTGATGGCTTTGAATCTGATCTCTTAAGTTCTTCACAAAAATGGAAATATCTCCGCTTTTAGCTGAAAATTTGAGAGGTGATAAGAGAACAAATGGATGAAACAAAAGGTAGGATGAAAGTTTTTTTGTTTGTTTTTGTTTGAAAGCGGATGGTCTGTTCTTTCATTTGCTATTTTATGTTTATTTAAAGAAGATAATTTTCTCGCAAGGCATTAAACTAAAACTGGGTGGCAACTTATTAAAAAAAAAACGCTGACGGGGAAAGAGTTCAGCATGCTTCCAAGCATATTTGATCATCACTTCAACAGTTGCACAATATAAATGTTAATGTATAAATTAGATGAATGGTGAGTAGTTGTATGGGGACGGCACTCGTCAAACTTTTATGACCCCCTCCCCCACCCGGTGACAGTTGCTGTCTGACAGGTCGTTTTTATGACCCCTTTGACAGATGGCGTTTTATGACCCCTTGACAGATGGTGTTTTATGACCCCATGACAGATGGTGTTTTGACAGGTTATGTTTTATGACCCTTAACAGATGGTTTTATGACAGTTTGTGTTTTATGACTCCTTAACAGATGGTGTTTTGACAGTTTGTGTTTTTATGACTTGTTTGACAGGGGGCGGGACCATCAATCAAAATCTGTACAAGTTGTCAACTTTAGACAGAAAGTATTTAATGGTTTTATGGCCGGTCATTTAGAGTGATTGTTTTTCCTGAGTGTATTTTATGTCAAGCCTATGCTGATATGTTTAATGACGGCTCGTGTGTGACAGCTCGTGTTTCGACATTTGATGTCAGCTCTCACCCTTCCTCCCTCCTTACTCACAAGACCTGCATTCTTTCACAGGGGTGCGTGTTGTAAAGCGATTAAAGATTTCAAAAACTCAATGTTGGTAAAACAATCCCCCATTACGGTGTCAAAAAGTAAATGTTTATTTTAGATTTAGACAAATCATGAACAATGCTACGATTAAAACTTTTGATTGTAACATCACAAGTTATTTAATTAAATATTCCGTATATGGGTATAGTTTAAGCAATGATCTGAGCCAATACTACAATCTTTAGACGATAGTCTAAACTAAATAAATTTTTAAACGGTTCAGGAATTCCGTGAATCTTTTCATAACCTGCACTATAGTTTCACGCGTATTAAAGATCCGGCGGTGCCTGACAAAGCGCCGGGTGAGTGTTCATATCTGCCATTTTAAAATAATGTTAATAAATGTAATTCTGTCCACTATGGCAAAATAGGATTTTATTTTAGATTTAGTGGAATCTTTAACCAAGTCTCTGATTAAGACATGTGTATACGTGCACAGATGGTGACAGAGAAACTTATATATGACGTTAATAATCTTTTAAATGTTTTTAAGACGTATTCACCCCATTTTGGGGTTTTATTTTTAATTAAAGGCTTCTTAAAACATGTGTGAATATGTGTATATTATACAAAGAGTCTTATATTGTCTGCTCTGACAAAAATAAAGTATTTTTTTAGGTTTAGGGGAATTGACTGCGTGTGTCTTATAAATACAACTTGATAATACGTTTGTTTTGTAAAGAGACTTCTTTAAAGTCACGCAAGAATAAAATATTTTAGTTGTAACTGGTTAAACTTAAAGCCGATATTTTCTATCGAACTAGTCTATTTTCTGTTCAGACACAAAGTTTTCTGATGCTGATATTATGTCAGTGTGTGTTTGTGTGGGGGTCGTGTGATGTAATCTTTGAAAGTTTATGACCGAACCTTTATTGGGGAGCGACAAGAGATCTCCCGGAATCAGTTTGGATGGAGCAGAGCTGTTATACTCAAGTCTATTGGTATGTATGTGTTTCGCTATGTTCGTTCCAGTATTTTGTATGATTTATTTAAAAACTAAAAATTCGATCTCTGGTATTGCAGCGAAATTGTCTAAACTGGTATTAACTATTCCTGGTAAATCGCGGAGAAGAGTGGCCTGAACAAAAAAGTCAGACCGAGACTAGAACCTCCCGCAGCGTAACACGGAAATCTTGGAACAAAAGAGACGCCGACTGGCTCGTGTTGTCCGGTGTGTTTTTATTTAATCCTGTTACAATAGATTTAAACAAACTGGTTTGGTTTAATATTTTCTAATAACATGTGTTATCTGTTTTAAAGGTTTGGATATCAGAGGCAAAGCGAACGTTGTGTGTACTATTGCAAAATATATAGCGGATCTCCACGGTACGTTTATCTTGCATAAGAAAATTGTTTTATTTAGATATTTGTCCTAATAACTTGTTTTTATCTGTTTACAGGTTAGGATACAGACCACAACACTTTGGACGTATCTTTAAAAAAGATTAAAATCAGAGACTTTTTGGATTTGTCTGGGGACATTTTAAACATTTTGTGGCAAATTGGATTTAAAACATTTCGGATACTGGATACCTAGTTTGATTTGTCCACAGAGCTTGTTTAAGACGTTTTCACCGCATTTTAGGGTTTATTTTTAATTAAAGGCTTCTTAAAACATGTGTGAAAATGTGTATATTATACAATGAGTCTTATATTGTCTGCTCTGACATAAATAAATTTTTATATTAGATTTTAGATCAATTGACTGCGTGTGTTTTATGTCAAGCGTATGCTGTTATGTTTAATGACGGCTCGTGTGACAGCTTGTGTTTAGGCATTTGATGTCAGATATCACCCTTCCTCCCTCCTTTCGCACAAGACCTGCATTCTTTCACAGGGGTGCGTGTTGTAAAGCGATTAAAGATTTCTAAAACTCAATGTTGGTAAAACAATCCCCCATTACGGTGTCAAAAAAGTAAAATGTTTATTTTAGATTTAGACAAATCATGAACAATGCTACGATTAAAACATTTGTTTGTAACATCACAAGTTATTTAATGAAATATTCCGTATACGTGTATAGTTTAAGCAATGATCTGAGCCATAACCTTCGGAGCCGGCAATACTATAATCTTTAGACGAAAGTCTAAACTAAATAAAATTTTAAACGATTCATGAGTTCCGTGAATCTTTTCATGACCTGCTCTATAGATTCACACGTATTAAAGATCCGACGGTGCCTGACAAAGCGCCGGGTGAGTGTTCATATATGCCGTTTTAAAATAACCTTAATAAATGTAATTCTGTCCACTATGACAAAATAGGATTTTATTTTAGATTTAGGGGAGTCTTTAACCAAGTCTCTGACTAAGACATGTGTATACGTGCACAGATGGTGACAGAGAAACTTATATATGACGTTAATAAACTTTTAAATGTTTTTAAGACGTATTCACCCCATTTTGGGGTTTTATTTTTAATTAAAGGCTTCTTAAAACATGTGTTAATATGTGTATATTATACAAAGAGTCTTATAGTGTCTGCTCTGACAAAAATAAATTATTATTTTAGATTTTAGGACAAATGACTGCGTCTATCTTATAAATACAACTTGATATATACGTTTGTTTTGTCAATAGACTTCTTTAAAGTCACGCAAGAATAAAATATTTTAGTTGTAACTGGTTAAACTTAAATGTACTATTATCTATTTAACTATAAGCTATATTTTCTGAGCAGATATTTTTATGTTTCTGATGCTGGTCTTATAACAGTGTGTGGGAGATGATGGCTGTTCACAGCAGGTGGCGGGTTGTAAACTAGGGTCTTTTTAAAACTGTAGTGGTAAAAAATGTAATAGCACATTGACAAAAATAAAGCATTTGGTTGTAACAAATTATTTAATGAAATATTCAGTATGTGTATAGCGATGAACGGTGTCAAAATCACCGGGGTCCCAACAATACTATAGTCTTTAGACTAAAGGGTATTTATTTTAATATAAATAAAATCTTAATCTTTTAGTGCACAATATTCTGATCACGCCATTAGATTGTGTACCAGCGTTTACAATAGAGAACATACGCGGATGAGTGTTCATATACACCGTTAAGAAACTTTTTTTAAACGATTAAAGACATTTTCAAATCATCTTATGGGGTTTGTTTTAAATTAATGACATCTTAAAACCAACAGGGAATATGTGTTTATTACACAATAAAATGTAATTCTGGCCGCTCTGACAAAATAAGGGTTTAATTTTAGATTTAGTGAATTCTTTAATCAAGGCTCTGATTAAAACACATGAATGCGCGAACCACAGTTGCCAGAGAACGTACGCTGAGGCGCTCTTATGGCGTTAAGAACCTTTTTATTGTTTAAGACATTTTGACCCCATTTCCTGGTTTTGTGTCCGCTGTGGATCCCAACCTCTATGTGTTTATTATACAACAAATGCAATTCTGTCAGCATTTCTAATTTAGAACGCCTTTGATTTAAACATGAGGGTTTTAAAATGAAACGGCCATGTGACTTTTATGACAAAAGCTATTCGATCTTAATTTTTTTTGTTTTAACATCCAAAAGTTTTATACACAGTCCATAATTAAACAACTAGGTGTGTATGAGTAAGATTATATCTAATGTCACACGAGCAGCACCAAATCGCGCATGTGTCTGAGTGTGTGTGTGTGTGTGCATCCAGGCTGTTTATGTGTGGGCGTGTTTATGAGACTGTGTCTTTGCAAGGTGTGTGTGCGTGTGTGTGTGTGTGTGTGTGTGTGTGTGTGTGTGTGTGTTTGCATGGGGGTCTATGATGTCTCTGTTTGTTACTAAAGTTTTGATATTAAGTCTGTGTCCTCATTGACAATAAGTAAGGGTTTTTAGATGTAGGCTTTATTACACAGATACTGATTAAATCATGTTATGCATTATTTGCGATTTAAAGAAACTTAAAAGGTTTAAGACATTTTATCTCACATTGTGGTGTTGTTTTTTAATTAATGTAACCTTAAAACCCTCTGTTATCCATTTAGGGAACAATAAAATGTTAGCAAATATTATTTATCAAAGTTGACGATGTTATAAGCCAGGATGTCACTAACGTGACAACAAACATTTATTTAAAGACAAAACATTTTAACAAAATTGCCATGGCTTACAGAGACACACTAGACTTAATAATAAAAATAAAAATATACTATTCGAACATCCTAACATGGTATTAGGTTAGATTAGGTTTTAAGGTCAATCAGCGTCTTTAGCTTTACAACTTACAGCACAAAACCCCCAATGACAGGATTTTTATGAAGTGGAGCAGACCCTTGGTATGCCTGTGGGGTTAGGTACAACTAAGGTCAACATCTATCAGTGCATAATAAGCAAACATGAAATTATATTTTAACTATGGTTTGTTAATGATGTTGCTAGGTTCGCGTATTTTTTCTGAAACAAACTTTTCTTTTCAAACTTAGTTAGGATACACACGTTTGTCGCCTCAAACACCTGATCAAAGTTTTTCTTCGCTAGCGACAACTAATGTCTGAGATTTTGTAAATTCATCAGATGTTTCTTACTTGTGTATTTTCTTAAACAAACTTTTTCTTTTCAATCTTAGACAGTCTTCATACGTTTGTCTTTCGATAAGTTGTTCATAGTTTTTCTTCGCTAGTGTCAACTCATGTATGAGATTTGTAAATTTCATCATATGTTCTTACATGTGTATTTTCTGAAACAAATTTATGCTTTTCAAACTCAGGTAGTCATCATACTTTTGTCTCTACATACATTTGTTCAAAGTTTCTTGTAGCTAGTGTCAACTGATGTCTGAGATTTTGTAAATTCAACAGATGGTCTTACGTGTGTATTTCTTAAACAAACATGTTGCTGTTCAAACTTAGGCAGTGTTCATACGTTTGTCTTTTCATAAGTTGTTCATAGTTTTTATTTGTTAGCGTCAACTAATGACAGAGATTTTGTAAACTCATCAGATTCAAACAAAACTCATTCATTTCTGTAGTTTATGTAACACCTTGTCAAACTCTTAAAGGTAGTACTATCTGTTTAAAACAACAATGCAAAGTATTTTAGATTTACTTGATAAATCTTTTACATCAAAACAAACTAGGATAGCAATATGTTTGAATCTGTAACAGGTGATACCACCAATAGCGTGTTGTACATAACAAAGTCTGTAAAATAATAAAGATTGATTAGGTTTTTATTTAGTAAACCTTTTAACACAAAGTGTAGAGTCTTTTGTATGTAACAACAAAGATGCGATGAAACAACGCAAAACAAGAGAGGATGCGTTTGTTAAAACACATATAAATTAAGATGCATACATCTACAAATGGGGCAATGTCTTTAATCTATTGGTCCCGAATTTAGAGGCTATACGGCCAAACTATTTCAAACATTGCCCCATTTGTAGATGTATGCATCTTAATTTATATGTGTTTTAACAAACGCATCCTCTCTTGTTTTGCGTTGTTTCATCGCATCTTTGTTGTTACATACAAAAGACTCTACACTTTGTGTTAAAAGGTTTACTAAATAAAAACCTAATCAATCTTTATTATTTTACAGACTTTGTTATGTACAACACGCTATTGGTGGTATCACCTGTTACAGATTCAAACATATTGCTATCCTAGTTTGTTTTGATGTAAAAGATTTATCAAGTAAATCTAAAATACTTTGCATTGTTGTTTTAAACAGATAGTACTACCTTTAAGAGTTTGACAAGGTGTTACATAAACTACAGAAATGAATGAGTTTTGTTTGAATCTGATGAGTTTACAAAATCTCTGTCATTAGTTGACGCTAACAAATAAAAACTATGAACAACTTATGAAAAGACAAACGTATGAACACTGCCTAAGTTTGAACAGCAACATGTTTGTTTAAGAAATACACACGTAAGACCATCTGTTGAATTTACAAAATCTCAGACATCAGTTGACACTAGCTACAAGAAACTTTGAACAAATGTATGTAGAGACAAAAGTATGATGACTACCTGAGTTTGAAAAGCATAAATTTGTTTCAGAAAATACACATGTAAGAACATATGATGAAATTTACAAATCTCATACATGAGTTGTCACTAGCGAAGAAAAACTATGAACAACTTATCGAAAGACAAACGTATGAAGACTGTCTAAGATTGAAAAGAAAAAGTTTGTTTAAGAAAATACACAAGTAAGAAACATCTGATGAATTTACAAAATCTCAGACATTAGTTGTCGCTAACGAAGAAAAACTTTGATCAGGTGTTTGAGGCGACAAACGTGTGTATCCTAACTAAGTTTGAAAAGAAAAGTTTGTTTCAGAAAAAATACGCGAACCTAGCAACATCATTAACAAACCATAGTTAAAATATAATTTCATGTTTGCTTATTATGCACTGATAGATGTTGACCTTAGTTGTACCTAACCCCACAGGCATACCAAGGGTCTGCTCCACTTCATAAAAATCCTGTCATTGGGGGTTTTGTGCTGTAAGTTGTAAAGCTAAAGACGCTGATTGACCTTAAAACCTAATCTAACCTAATACCATGTTAGGATGTTCGAATAGTATATTTTTATTTTTATTATTAAGTCTAGTGTGTCTTTGTAAGCCATGGCAATTTTGTTAAAATGTTTTGTCTTTAAATAAATGTTTGTTGTCACGTTAGTGACATCCTGGCTTATAACATCGTCAACTTTGATAAATAATATTTGCTAACATTTTATTGTTCCCTAAATGGATAACAGAGGGTTTTAAGGTTACATTAATTAAAAAACAACACCACAATGTGAGATAAAATGTCTTAAACCTTTTAAGTTTCTTTAAATCGCAAATAATGCATAACATGATTTAATCAGTATCTGTGTAATAAAGCCTACATCTAAAAACCCTTACTTATTGTCAATGAGGACACAGACTTAATATCAAAACTTTAGTAACAAACAGAGACATCATAGACCCCCATGCAAACACACACACACACACACACACACACACACACACACACACACACGCACACACACCTTGCAAAGACACAGTCTCATAAACACGCCCACACATAAACAGCCTGGATGCACACACACACACACACACACACACACACACAGACACATGCGCGATTTGGTGCTGCTCGTGTGACATTAGATATAATCTTACTCATACACACCTAGTTGTTTAATTATGGACTGTGTATAAAACTTTTGGATGTTAAAACAAAAAAATTAAGATCGAATAGCTTTTGTCATAAAAGTCACATGGCCGTTTCATTTTAAAACCCTCATGTTTAAATCAAAGGCGTTCTAAATTAGAAATGCTGACAGAATTGCATTTGTTGTATAATAAACACATAGAGGTTGGGATCCACAGCGGACACAAAACCAGGAAATGGGGTCAAAATGTCTTAAACAATAAAAAGGTTCTTAACGCCATAAGAGCGCCTCAGCGTACGTTCTCTGGCAACTGTGGTTCGCGCATTCATGTGTTTTAATCAGAGCCTTGATTAAAGAATTCACTAAATCTAAAATTAAACCCTTATTTTGTCAGAGCGGCCAGAATTACATTTTATTGTGTAATAAACACATATTCCCTGTTGGTTTTAAGATGTCATTAATTTAAAACAAACCCCATAAGATGATTTGAAAATGTCTTTAATCGTTTAAAAAAAGTTTCTTAACGGTGTATATGAACACTCATCCGCGTATGTTCTCTATTGTAAACGCTGGTACACAATCTAATGGCGTGATCAGAATATTGTGCACGAAAAGATTAAGATTTTATTTATATTAAAATAAATACCCTTTAGTCTAAAGACTATAGTATTGTTGGGACCCCGGTGATTTTGACACCGTTCATCGCTATACACATACTGAATATTTCATTAAATAATTTGTTACAACCAAATGCTTTATTTTTGTCAATGTGCTATTACATTTTTTACCACTACAGTTTTAAAAAGACCCTAGTTTACAACCCGCCACCTGCTGTGAACAGCCATCATCTCCCACACACTGTTATAAGACCAGCATCAGAAACATAAAAATATCTGCTCAGAAAATATAGCTTATAGTTAAATAGATAATAGTACATTTAAGTTTAACCAGTTACAACTAAAATATTTTATTCTTGCGTGACTTTAAAGAAGTCTATTGACAAAACAAACGTATATATCAAGTTGTATTTATAAGATAGACGCAGTCATTTGTCCTAAAATCTAAAATAATAATTTATTTTTGTCAGAGCAGACACTATAAGACTCTTTGTATAATATACACATATTAACACATGTTTTAAGAAGCCTTTAATTAAAAATAAAACCCCAAAATGGGGTGAATACGTCTTAAAAACATTTAAAAGTTTATTAACGTCATATATAAGTTTCTCTGTCACCATCTGTGCACGTATACACATGTCTTAGTCAGAGACTTGGTTAAAAACTCCCCTAAATCTAAAATAAAATCCTATTTTGTCATAGTGGACAGAATTACATTTATTAAGGTTATTTTAAAACGGCATATATGAACACTCACCCGGCGCTTTGTCAGGCACCGTCGGATCTTTAATACGTGTGAATCTATAGAGCAGGTCATGAAAAGATTCACGGAACTCATGAATCGTTTAAAATTTTATTTAGTTTAGACTTTCGTCTAAAGATTATAGTATTGCCGGCTCCGAAGGTTATGGCTCAGATCATTGCTTAAACTATACACGTATACGGAATATTTCATTAAATAATTTGTGATGTTACAAACAAATGTTTTAATCGTAGCATTGTTCATGATTTGTCTAAATCTAAAATAAACATTTTACTTTTTTGACACCGTAATGGGGGATTGTTTTACCAACATTGAGTTTTAGAAATCTTTAATCGCTTTACAACACGCACCCCTGTGAAAGAATGCAGGTCTTGTGCGAAAGGAGGGAGGAAGGGTGATATCTGACATCAAATGCCTAAACACAAGCTGTCACACGAGCCGTCATTAAACATAACAGCATACGCTTGACATAAAACACACACAGTCAATTGATCTAAAATCTAATATAAAAATTTATTTATGTCAGAGCAGACAATATAAGACTCATTGTATAATATACACATTTTCACACATGTTTTAAGAAGCCTTTAATTAAAAATAAACCCTAAAATGCGGTGAAAACGTCTTAAACAAGCTCTGTGGACAAATCAAACTAGGTATCCAGTATCTGAAATGTTTTAAATCCAATTTGCCACAAAATGTTTAAAATGTCCCCAGACAAATCCAAAAAGTCTCTGATTTTAATCTTTTTTAAAGATACGTCCAAAGTGTTGTGGTCTGTATCCTAACCTGTAAACAGATAAAAACAAGTTATTAGGACAAATATCTAAATAAAACAATTTTCTTATGCAAGATAAACGTACCGTGGAGATCCGCTATATATTTTGCAATAGTACACACAACGTTCGCTTTGCCTCTGATATCCAAACCTTTAAAACAGATAACACATGTTATTAGAAAATATTAAACCAAACCAGTTTGTTTAAATCTATTGTAACAGGATTAAATAAAAACACACCGGACAACACGAGCCAGTCGGCGTCTCTTTTGTTCCAAGATTTCCGTGTTACGCTGCGGGAGGTTCTAGTCTCGGTCTGACTTTTTTGTTCAGGCCACTCTTCTCCGCGATTTACCAGGAATAGTTAATACCAGTTTAGACAATTTCGCTGCAATACCAGAGATCGAATTTTTAGTTTTTAAATAAATCATACAAAATACTGGAACGAACATAGCGAAACACATACATACCAATAGACTTGAGTATAACAGCTCTGCTCCATCCAAACTGATTCCGGGAGATCTCTTGTCGCTCCCCAATAAAGGTTCGGTCATAAACTTTCAAAGATTACATCACACGACCCCCACACAAACACACACTGACATAATATCAGCATCAGAAAACTTTGTGTCTGAACAGAAAATAGACTAGTTCGATAGAAAATATCGGCTTTAAGTTTAACCAGTTACAACTAAAATATTTTATTCTTGCGTGACTTTAAAGAAGTCTCTTTACAAAACAAACGTATTATCAAGTTGTATTTATAAGACACACGCAGTCAATTCCCCTAAACCTAAAAAAATACTTTATTTTTGTCAGAGCAGACAATATAAGACTCTTTGTATAATATACACATATTCACACATGTTTTAAGAAGCCTTTAATTAAAAATAAAACCCCAAAATGGGGTGAATACGTCTTAAAAACATTTAAAAGATTATTAACGTCATATATAAGTTTCTCTGTCACCATCTGTGCACGTATACACATGTCTTAATCAGAGACTTGGTTAAAGATTCCACTAAATCTAAAATAAAATCCTATTTTGCCATAGTGGACAGAATTACATTTATTAACATTATTTTAAAATGGCAGATATGAACACTCACCCGGCGCTTTGTCAGGCACCGCCGGATCTTTAATACGCGTGAAACTATAGTGCAGGTTATGAAAAGATTCACGGAATTCCTGAACCGTTTAAAAATTTATTTAGTTTAGACTATCGTCTAAAGATTGTAGTATTGGCTCAGATCATTGCTTAAACTATACCCATATACGGAATATTTAATTAAATAACTTGTGATGTTACAATCAAAAGTTTTAATCGTAGCATTGTTCATGATTTGTCTAAATCTAAAATAAACATTTACTTTTTGACACCGTAATGGGGGATTGTTTTACCAACATTGAGTTTTTGAAATCTTTAATCGGTTTACAACACGCACCCCTGTGAAAGAATGCAGGTCTTGTGAGTAAGGAGGGAGGAAGGGTGAGAGCTGACATCAAATGTCGAAACACGAGCTGTCACACACGAGCCGTCATTAAACATATCAGCATAGGCTTGACATAAAATACACTCAGGAAAAACAATCACTCTAAATGACCGGCCATAAAACCATTAAATACTTTCTGTCTAAAGTTGACAACTTGTACAGATTTTGATTGATGGTCCCGCCCCCTGTCAAACAAGTCATAAAAACACAAACTGTCAAAACACCATCTGTTAAGGAGTCATAAAACACAAACTGTCATAAAACCATCTGTTAAGGGTCATAAAACATAACCTGTCAAAACACCATCTGTCATGGGGTCATAAAACACCATCTGTCAAGGGGTCATAAAACGCCATCTGTCAAAGGGGTCATAAAAACGACCTGTCAGACAGCAACTGTCACCGGGTGGGGGAGGGGGTCATAAAAGTTTGACGAGTGCCGTCCCCATACAACTACTATGGTGATTTATAAAATAAACACCACAGTCTTAAATCATATTTTCATTGTGTCTTTGCTGCATCTCTGTTGGTTGGGAACTGGGCTCTGTTTCAGTCACAATTGATTCTGAGGAACTACTTTGTTTGGCGGAAGAGTAATATTTCTACTAATGTAATTACAACTTATTTGTGTTTTATTTTATAAAATCCCTCTAACATTATGCATAAGTAACCGTTTTATAAACGCAATAAACCCCGTCAAAGCAGTGGGGTTACAGTGCATTTTATAACAGCTAAGGGGGTTTTAGGCACTCCGCTTCGCGTCGTGCCTAACAACGCCCCTTAGCTGTTATAAAATGCACTGGTAACCCACTGCTTCTTGGGGTTTATTGCTTTAGTTTAATATGGCAAAAGGGTAGACTATTCCTTTAAAGCAGCTGTTTAGGTGAAATATAACATTTATAATGAAAAGAGGAAAAAGGTTATAAATAGTAAAAGGTTTTGAATATGAGATCAAGACAAACATTTAGTGATCTGGAGAAAAACACTTCTCCTTTTTTATTTCTACTATGTGTGAGTATTATTTCTCATATATAATCAACTTCTATCACAAGCACAAGTTTCTAAGATGTGTTAACCAGCTGCTCCCTCAGTCATGTTTAAGTTAAAATTGTTTGTGTTTATATTTGTATACATTTTTTTACGGACTACAAAAAAGGTGAATTGTAAAGTCAGTTTGAAAATGTAATTTACCCAATATCAATGTAAGAAGAGATCTCAGAATGATCCGTTTGTTCTCTTTCGGACTGAACTGAACATACAGTATGAAGTTTATCGTTGTTGCCTTAAAAAGAAATGCTGCTGAAGATGGTAAAAATGCATTTGTCCATGATCCTGCCACAACCACTTACTGAACCCACTTCTCTGTCCCTGGCCTGTGGGTGTTTTCACAATTGTGATGGCTCTTCATCGTATAGTACAACTTAAGACACAATGTTTTTAGTGAGCTAACAGACAGATGCTGTTACTTAAGACCTCTCTACAAATTAATATTTTCTCAACATTTTGGTTGGCTGTTTGCATTGGTAATGAATGTTGCAGTTAAAAATCAGAGCCTGTTAAAATATTAACCTTTTAAAAAAGTTTTAACATGTATCAGATTGTAGTTCTTCCTCAGCCTTAAACAAGAAAACTGACCACCCATCTTCACACTTTATGAATACACAAAAACATCAGGACAGAAAATTTAAATAATTCTGATGGCAAAACATAATTTAGCATTTCATAAACAGTTAAACAAGTTTAAATCTTTATCTTATTATTGTTTTAAAATTTTGAAAGTTATGAAAACAGAAAGAAAAAGAAACAAAGCTTTTACAGTGTAACCAGAAACAGTAACATCAAGAGACCCCAAAACAACAGTGATGGGACACAGTTCATGTGTTTGACAGGATACACAAAACCACATCATTATCATTTAGCCCACCAGTCTTTGATAAATATTGCTGTCTCTAAAGCAGGGGTGCTCAAACTTTTTCCTAAGGACCAAAACTCAAAAGTTTTGTGGGCCGAAAGTACAGGGGGTACGGAAAGTATTCAGACCCCTCTACATTTTTCACTCTTTGTTTCATTGCAGCCATTTGCTAAAATCAAAAAAGTTCATTTTATTTCTCATTAATGTACACTCAGCACCCCATCTTGACAGAAAAACAGACATGTAGAAATTTTAGCAAATTTATAAAAGAAAAACTGAAATATCAAATGGTCATAAGTATTCAGACCCTTTGCTGTAACACTCATATTTAACTCACATTTATTCACATTTGATTAACTGTACATTTGCATGTACATAAAAAAATGTACTCCCTTTAATTACTTGAATTTAATTTCAACTTACATTTTTGTAATGTACAAATAAAACAAAAAATGTTACATGCTAAAATGTTTAATTAGAAATGAACATCTGCGTCAATGATGTTTATCCTTTTTCCTTATCGCATGTGGCATGATGGGCCAAATTAAAGGTCATTACAGGCCAGCTTTGGCTCGCGGGCCCTATAGTCTGGGCACCTCTGCTCTAAGGTAAATTTACTTATTTTAGGTTTACTCATTATCCATAAAACTTTCATAGAGGTCATCATCACATTTACTGTCTACCGTACTTCTGTTTTCTGTTATATCAACATTAACATAATCCTCTTCAGAATCATCTGTGTCTGCATTCATACAATCCTGTTTTAAATTATCTGGATCCACATTAATATAGTCCTGTTCAGAGTCATCATCACTGCTCACATTGTCTTTCTTATCAGGATCCATATTTTGATAGACGTCATCATCATCCTCTTCATTTTTTGTGTCACGAGATGCACCTTCATATGTATTACCCTCACCTACGGACATTGCAGAATTATAAAAATGTATTTTCAAGAAACACACTGGCATTGGAAAGTTGGTAAAAAATCATATTGCTTCATTTACAAGATGCAACACATTATCACCTTTCTTAAAGAAGCACTTTTTATGAATCTCCTTATTGTTCTGCTTTTGTCTTCTCTTCACTATGAAGACGATAACAAGAGCAGAGAAGATGAGAAGTACAGCTGACACAACAGCACCAATGACAGGAAGCAAAGAGGCTGAAAGAGAGATGTTTTCAAGTTATTCTTTTTTTTACCAGAAACCATCTTGTGCTTAAACTTTATCAGGCAAAATGCAACAAATTTCCAATAGAATGAAATGTGTCTTAGAGAAAGAATATCTTAGCCAATCAAAACACATTGCAGGATTTGACCAGTGAGATTGCACAGTGTGTGTGTGTGTGTGTGTGGGGGGGGGGGGGGGTCTACTAGCACAATGCAGCAGAAATTATAAAGTAATCAAAAACATTTTGTCACTTGGATTACATTTTATGCGTTAAAAGGAAAGCTTAAGTTTCACAATGTTCAAACATCCATAACTCACCTCTGACAGTGATGATCAGTAGGTCAGACGCATCTGAATGAAAGCTACGTGAGGAGACAATCACTTCATAAACACAACTGTAGTTTCCCTCATGTGAATAATCTGCCTCAGGAAAGATGAAGACGGCTGAGTGATTGACAGCTGGTTTACTACTGGTGATGTTTGATCCACTGAACAGAGAGAAGAAGCCTCCAGAATACTGAGATTCCGATGAACAAGTAATAGTGAAGCTGTGACCTCTGGTGATCACTGAACCCTGAGGACCAAAGTCAAACAATCCACTGAGAGAAATATTGGGCTTCTGCAGGTTCACTAGAAAACAAGAGGAACACATGTTGACAATTTTGAACTAATCTATGATTTACAATTGGCTGTGACAAGAGCAAGAGTGCTCCTGTATAGCTCAATGGTAGAACATTGCGTTAGTAGTACAAATGTCATGGGTTTGCTCCCCAGGGAAAATAAAAATTAGAATTAGAATTGAACTGCACAGTGAGAAATTTTGTGATAAAAGCATCTGCCAAGTACCAAACGAATAAATATAATGAAAATGTAATTGAACACAGAAAAGTAATTCATTGTGAACACACTCACCTACAGTGATTTTAATAGTGTTACTCCTGGAAGACTTGATGGTGTCATTCCTGTAAGAGTAACCACAGCTGTAGTGATCCTGATGTGAGATGTCTACAGTCAGACTGAAAGTCACACTAGATACACTTGTTTGAGAGGATATTGTGGATGATCTTCTGAACAGGTGGAATTCAGCATTTTCCCGCCATCTTGGATTAGGTGTTGTGCATTTAAACTGAATGTTTTCTCCAGGAGACACAACTGAATGTGGAGAGATTATGGAAAGGGTGGGCATCTGCAGATTACCTGCAAAATATAAGTTTATGTTTAGAATGAAGAGGGCAAATAAAGAATTTGTAATGTTTATTTCCACACTGATAAAGTATACTAGGGGAAGGGCAATGTTGACAAAGGCAAAGTTTCAGTAACTATGAGAAAAATTATGTCTAAGCAAAATGTGAACAATAATTGTGGTTGAATGTTCAAAAGCTTTCTTGTAAGGTCTATGTTTGAGGTGAAATAGTACTTAACTCTGATAAATATTTGCTGGAGAACAAAATAGTGGCATCTATCTTCAGTCTCTCCCATTTCCCAAATGATCTGTCTTACCTGTACACACAACACCACTGTCTTTACCATGATTACAGTCATGTTGTCCCAGACCTCTGTGTGAGCACTGTGTAAGGGTATTCTCATTCCCAGAGCATCCAACATTATCCAGCCAGATCGCTCCACTTCCCTGGCCAAAGTGATCTCTTTTAGGGGCGCTGATGGCTCTGCCACAGTTTAATTGTTTGCACACAACATCAGCATCTGTTATGTCCCAGTCGTCATCACACACAGTTCCCCACTGGCCATTGTGAAGGATCTCCACTCTTCCACAGCAGGAATCAGAGCCACTGACCAATCTTAACCCTCCTGATATGACATAAAAGGAAATTTACATGATGTGTGTGATACGCTTAAAATGTATATCATTGGCTATCTGTATTTGTTTGCTCATTAAATATAATCAATATTCTAGAATTATACTGAGAATCATAAAGTATATACTACAAAATTACCCTACTGATTTAAAAACTTTTTAAAATAAAGACAGTTTGTTTTATTGGGCGATCCAGGGAGTAGAATACAAAATTATTAGCCTGGTTAGCCAGACCTACATCAAGATGTAAGGTCTGGCAACTCTTCACACAAACGGCTCAATGCAAGGGGCGGGATATAAGGTTGTCCCTCAAAATGCCTCTGCACGCAATAGGATAGCGCTATGACCAATCAGAGCAACGAAGAACGAAGTTTTCAAGTAGGAACCATTGCAGCTCTGTCGTCATCATGTTAAGCCCGCCCCACAGACGCTACACACGATGTGATTGGCCTGACCAAATTTTGGTTTTTGGAGCTGTTAAGTGTATTGTGAGTGCCTAGACTAAACCCTGGCAGCAAATATATTTTGCGGCCGCTAGGGTGCGTCTAGATTTCTAGGCTACAAAATTATTGGAATAAATGGATGAATATTCTCATACCTGAACACATAACACCAGCATCTTCATTGTGTTTACAGTCATGTGATCCAAGTCCATTGTGATTGCACTGTTTTAGGCTGCTTTCACTTCCAGAACATGCAACATTATCCAACCAGATCTTGTCACTCCCCTGACCAAAAGAAGCCCCACTCTTTGCACTAAGAGCTTTTCCACATCCCACCTGTCTGCACACCACTGCAGCATCATTAATGTCCCAAGAGTCATCACACACAGTTCCCCAACTGCCATTATGAAAGACCTCAACTCTACCAGAGCAGGCAATACTACTATTGACCAGTCTAACATCACCTCCTGAAAAACAAGACAACTTTATTATTATTCAATCCATGTCTAACTCTTACATTGTGCTATCATGACAGAATAGTTGAAAATGATCACTGGGCATGTGTTAGAATGTTAATGAAAAGACGTAAACCAAAATGTTGCAAGCTCACTCAAATAAAAAACCTCTCCCTTTTCCAACAGGTATTTGACTCAATTATCAATATAATGTATAATACTCTTATGTGAACCAAAATGTTATTTTATTGAATTGCTGTAAAGAACTTTCTGTAGCACCTTTTAAAAATAAGGCATATCCAATATTTCTTATAAAATGCAGACATGTATGAGGGTATAAATTTGATTTACATTTACTGTTCAATTATTAACTGCATCCCAGCCAGCAATGACAAGTGGGGCCCAGATGAGGGCTTCATAGGTGGCAAATGTGGGCCCCATTGTGGGCTTGCACTCGGGATCCACATTGGGGCAAGCCCTGGAAGCCCAGTCGTACTAAAAGTATGACCTGTTCATGATCCAACCATGGTTACTCAGAAGGGCTTTAAACGGGCTCTGTAAGATTCTTATGTGGGTCCTAACTGGGAAATTCATGCCAGACCCACTGGGGCCCCACCTGCTTAAAGGGCGTTTAAAATGGGCTTGCACCCGGGATCCAGCTGTGGATGCCCAGATGGGTTTTAAGTGGGACCTGTAAGGGTCTTATGTAGGTCTTAACTTGGTAATTCATGTTAGACCCATTTGGACTTCACCTGCCTAAAAGGGTTTTTAAGTGGGCTTGCACAAGGATTCAACCGTGAATGCCCCTATGGGCTTAAAGTGGGCTCTTTAAGGATCTTATGTGGGTCCTAACTGGGCAATTCATGCAAGGCCATCTAAGACCAACCATGCCAAATGGTTTAAGGAAACAATCTAAGAAAAACGAAGAATGAATATAAGTCCAAGATAAATACACACTCGACATTTGACGCTTTAATGAAAGAAATATATTGTTAAATTGAACAACAAACATAATCTTTAAAAAACAATTTAAATGTCACAACATACCAATAAATAAATAAAAAATATATTATAATTATAATTATATATATTTTTTTAATCTCTGAAAAAAAAACATCTTTCAAAAAAATACATTCAAGTGATGGTATGGAGTTATTTCACCATAGGGTTTGCACCATGACTTCGAGCCAAACACCCCCCCAAGAAGCTTTTTTGACCTGGGTCAAACATTGGGAGAGTTAGCGTAAAGTAGCGTTATCAGCTGAATAGCTTAGTGAAGGGGCTAATGGACCAACGTTTGTATCTCGTAAGTTTCCCCACTAATAATGCCCTAAATGATACCAAACTTCTACAGTAGTACAAATAGGTTATGCACTCATAAGACAATGTATTGGAAAGTTTGTAAGTACACCAGAAGTTTACGTAAATAACACTTGCCTGCTGGCTTCTACTCTCTGCTCTTGTTGTTGCTGGTGTAAGACGAGTGCTTAGGGACGTCTACAAATTAAAACACAGAAAAGAGATGCAACAAAAATATTTTTGAATTTAACTTTTTTAAGTAAGTGGTGTAGTATAACTAGCAGGAGACAAGTAATAATTGAGGTAAGTTTGGAGACATTACCTTATTTAATCATTAAATTAATAAATATTTTTGTTGTATCTATTTTCGGTGAAGTAATTTGTGGACGGCCCTAAGCGCTCGTCTAACTGCAGGTAGCAGCAGCAACAGCAGCAGCTAGCAGAAGAGAGCAGCTAGCAGAAGAGAGAAGTATTCATAAACTTCTGGTGTACTTACACTAACTCTCCCAATGTTTGACCCAGGTGAAAAAAGCTTCTGGGGGGGGGGGGGGTGTTTGGCTCGAGGTCATGGTGCAAAGGACCCAAGGGTGAAATTAAAAATGCCCACTCGGCACATGTAATCAGCTCATATGGGCTTCCTATGTGGGACTCATACTACAAGACCTACATGGGACCCGCTGATTTCACCCAGCCAAAGCCCATTCCCACACAGTAACCATGGAACCCGTACTTAACCCATCTGGGCCCCACATGTCATTGCTGGCTGGGATTTTACAATCTTTATTTAAAGGGGCAATAAGTAGGATTTACCCCCATCTAGTGGTAAAAATTGTAGTTTGCATTCAAACGAACAGTGCTTACTAGCTCCTCCCCTTTCCAAATGTGTGTTGCAACTACGGTAGCCATTATGTAATCACTGATCTCCTTGTCCGTTTCAGCTGGTTGACGTGTTCTGAATGATAACCCGTTGGTAGGCTAGTGCTTTTTGTCCCCCTCAGCTATTATAGTTTATCAATACGGTGGAACGATATGGAAGCCTCCTCAGACTTACCCGTTCAATGTAAGTAAAGAGAATAAATTCTAAGCTTACAAAGAAAAGTCAGATCATTGCCAGAGGTCATTTGAGACCAACAAGGACATATTTATGAATAAAGACATTGATTTTGATTAATAAAACACTTAAAACCCTACTTACTGTCCCTTTAAAAAATGAATTTTTATTTCAAAATCTTTTTTTGAATATGGCATCATGCTACTACTTTTACAACATACCTATGATTAAATCATTTATAGAGACCCATAGCCTATCAGTCAATCACTGTGGCCATAATTAGTAAGTTTGATGACATCATCCATAGCAAAGAGGTCAACCCCGCCAATTCCTTAGTGAAAGTCGCTCTCAGCAGCTTTTTGAATAGATTTTAGGAGAAAACTGGCAACCTTTGACCAAATGTGGCCAGTAAATCATCTTTATCTGGCCCACCAGGCATCTTTGTCTGATTTACAATCAGCGTGGTTACTTTAAAGCTGCCATTCCATTGTACACAACAAATGACAGCAAATAAACTGAAAGGAAAGTCACAAGGGGGCTGCGTGGGGTGCCAACAATCATATGCAGATGCATCAGATGCATTCAATAAAAACTTCTGCGACTACACTGCATGTTGTTGTTTGTAAGGGGAAAATCAAGCTTTTTCAGCTTCCCAAATTTGAAACATTTAAAGCACATTTAAAGTACTACAATTCGACACTAATCACTAGGCTACAACTGCCCCTGCAATAATAATACAAAAATTGCAAACCTACAGATGTATTTTTTTATTTTACTGCAGTTGTACTACTTTTTTACTGCAGGTTCACTGTAGTTGTACTTCAGTGTACTGCAGTTATTTTTTTTAAGGGGTGTGTTGTTTAATACTGGATTTCACTGAAATGGAGCAGTCCCACTGATAAAACAACCCGGGCTGGGTTTCCCGATAATGATTAAACTTAGCACTTAAGAGCGCTTTCTACGAGCTACTTAACGAACATTCGTTTTTCATTTACGTGCGTTTCCCAAAGATGCACGTGAAACGATCGCTCGCAGCTGGGTTTTAAGTGCTACTTACGAGTCGCTATCCATTTGTCAAGTGCTGAAATATCACCAATAGAATGACTCGAATTTGTAGTAGAAGCTTGTTTAGGCTAATGATCTTTCGCCGATGTGCACTAATATTTTTTATAATATTTTTTATTATTGTTCAATGACCTTTTAAATGTTTTAAAATTGTTCATAATGAAATATTCCTTTCCGTATTTAGTTAGGACTCGTCCCACTGCAAAATGCCTTATGCATTTTATTTTATAGTTTAAATTATTATTATTATTTGTAATATGTTGTATTTATTATTTGGGATTATTGCATTATACCGTAAATATGTATTTGGTTTCTTTAATCAGATGCCATACCCTTCAAAACATTTTTTTTTTACTGTAACCTAGATGAATTATAGCAGCAATTGGTAGGAACCATTTATCAGTTTGCTAGTACCAACTTTTACCAAAATTGTACCAAATATGTTTTCCTTCTTTATTAATTTATGTTTAGTCAATTAAATTTTATTTCTCGTTTAAATTTTAAATATATTATATTAAAGTAATTTAAACTAATAAACAAAGAAAACCCCCAAAAAATAAATATAGCCTACATTTAAAACATTACATTATCGTCATTGCTGGAGTGCAATATGCTGGTTGTCCTGCAGGTGACCTTGTTACACTGCTGTCTTACGATGCACTTATGAATGAACGATTACTCCAGAGCACTCGTAGATCTACGATGATTTTCAAGTGCTACTTAAGCTACGAAGCTTTTGGGAAACGGCCCGTAATTCTAAGATGATTTTTACGATCGTTTTTACGATCTACTTAGCCTTTCGAAACCCTAGTTAGTGTGTAATGTTGCTATAATTCCATAAATAATACCTGTAAAATGATAAAGCTCAAAGTTCACTGCCAGGTGATATATTTTCTTTAATAGAATTCCTCTTTTAAAGCCTACAGCGAACGGCCGGTTTGGACTATAGCCCTCTATTTCCTGCTTTAATGACGTCAGTAAAACAGTTTGTTGACTAAACTCCACAGGAATACGTCAGTCACCAGCTTTGGCTCAAACGGCTCTGCTAAGCTAAGCTGCTGTCAAATCACAACACACTAAACAAACTACACAATCAGAACTCGTTACGTATTTCTGAAGGAGGGACTTCAAAGAACAAGGAAGACATCAGCCCGTTTTGAGGACAGTGAAAACAGCGCTATACAGATAAGTAAATTGTCTGAAAAATACCACGTTTTTTCACGTGAAACATGAACACATGTTATATTGCCCACTATAAACACAATCAAAGCTTCAAAAACACAGAAAGAACAGGAAGTTTAAGTGAAACTGCATCAAATGTCTGTGTTTTGTTGGCAATCAAAGCGTAAGTACACTGTAAAAAATTGCTGTTAAAAAACAGCCAAATTTAACAGTATAATTCTGTTTTTTAACAAAAACAGAAGTATACTGTTAAATTCTGCATTCTGTAAAAAAACAGTTCTCAGAATAATGTGAATTTACAGCCCTGAGAGTCCACCGTTTAAGACTGCGTCGCAAATCACACCATACACCCTCGTTCACTATTCCCTACATTAGTTTCCTAATGATCCACCTGAAATCAAGTCAATGAGTTCAGAAACTGAAGCATTAATGATGGACACCTGCTGCTAAAAAAATCACTAAAGAAAACATAAACAAAAAAAGAGAAGAGATGAGCAGAAACACTTACAGACACAAAGACTTAGATGAACATCAACTAAAAATAACACAAAACATTAAACCTCTCCATATCACCAGATGAGAATTAAACATTTACACAAACACCATTACCATCTTCACTTAGAAACTACTTTGACTTTATTTCTGTTATACATCTACAAAAGTTCTTACTGAGAACAAACAGGGCTTTACTAGACTTTACAAGCATTTTCTTTAAAGTCACCATTATGGTGATCACTGTTTTCATTAGTTGGGCTCTTGACTTGGTTGTCAGTCTGGTTGCTATAACTCTGTCTTTAAGATGCATGTTTGTTATGGCAAAGAAAACCTAAAGATGATAGAGTCTCGTGAGGTTGGGTGTCTGATTATTGATTAGTAGTTTGTCTTACCAGCCTTACGAAGCTTAATCATAACAATTAAAAGTACTTAGGGATGTTTATGACTAAGTATTTACATATTTGAAACAGAATCATTACAACTATTATTATTACAGTAATTTGATATCTTGACAGAAGTGTATACATATGGACTTTGGTGAACGTGAAACCCTAGCCCTCAGCTGACACACACAGACATCAAGAATCAGCCTATGATTCTCAACTATGGTGACAAAAGAAAATGGGAAAACAGTTCATCTACATAATTTATTCATGCTGCAATGCATGCTGGGAGTCATTAATGAGTTTTTACTATGCTGATACCCAGCATGCATTGCAGCATGAAGCTTTTCATTTGATAGTCACCATTGTTGAGATTCATAGCCTGATTCTTGATGTCTGTGTATGAATTTTGCTTGTGTTTTTTTTTATTTAATCCTAATGTTTTTAAGATTCCTCTGGCTACCTCAACACTCAGTTTCTGTCACACTATAAGACTACTACAAGGAGTTTTGTATCATCTAACCACTTACGAGCTTCTGTATGAAGTCAGTAAATTACTTTTAACTCATGACACTAACACCATACTGGTCATTAGTCAGTGATAATACTTTATTTATACTTTTTTGCCATATTCAATGTCTTTCAAATCACATTGAAAAGGCATGAATAAATATAACAGCAAAGGGCCAACCCAAGGATCAAGAGTCCTACTAAAGCAACCGCTGATCACGAGAATGGTAACTATTATTTAGAGATTAGACTATAGACTAGAGCTGTCCAAACTCAAAACAACTTGCACTGACATATCTTAAAATACATCAGTGCCCTTTGTTTTGCCTGAAAATGCACAGAAGTAATGTTTTTAGTTAGGCATGTTTGTTAAAACTTGTTATATTTCCTAATTAAACTATTCCTGGTTTAAGATAATCCCTGTCCAGGAAACCACACCTTATAATTTACTTCTCAGTAAGAGCTAATGTACATATAAAATAAAATCTAACTGGTTTGTAATAAGTGATGATGGTAATGCTGTTTGTGGAGTTGTTTGATGCTCTTCTTGTGAGATCTTAGGAAATCTGAGTAAGTCTTGAGTCTCTTCTAAGTCTGTAAGTTGAGTTTCTGCTTGTTTTCTCTTTTATTCGGTTCTTGTTCATCTTTCATTCAGTGATTGTGTTTGTTAACAGCAGCTGTTCATAATTAACTCAATCATCACTTCATTATCTCATTAATTTCAACATTGGATCTGTTTCTTTTACTCTTTGTAGTGTGGACACATTAAGCAGTGTTCTTTGACACCAAGGATTTTGCGATGGGGTTTAAAGGGTTAAATGTGTAAGATATAAAAACACAGAATGCTAATGTTTTTTAACAGTCCGAAGGAGACCGTAAAAAAACAGTATCTTGCTGGCAACCAAGCTGCCAGTTGATTACTGTTATTAACAAAATGTGCTGTTAAAAAAGCAGAAAACTTAACAGTCAAATTTGAATACAGAAATATGTTAATTTCACACAGACATTAGAGAAAAGTCCTTGTATTTTGTTTTTTAAATCATGTGAACTTAAAAACTGATCAGGGGATTTACACAAGATGATAATGTGAGATATCTCTTAGTGTTTAATGTTTTGTTTTGTTAGGATTAGGCTCAGTTTTTGGGTTACCATTGTGCTGAAGAGTAGTGTGGTTGTTTAGGTCAAGGATGGGCAGTAGAGTATTGATGTTATGCTGCCTGTTGTTTTATTTTAAAGCAGTAATTGTGTAGTTTACTCATGGTGAACTACATGAGATTTGTGTGAAAGTTTAAATGTTTGGAGTTCAATTTCAGAAGTAATATTTGTTTTCAGTGGACTCAAATGAATCAAGTTCATAATACTAACACCACCATGTAAATATATCTATTTATAAACTTGAATGGATCCTGCAATTGGTTTCCTAAATGAAATGAGTTGCTTTCAGGGCATTATAACATTAACATACTGTTAAAATAGGGGAGCTGTAAATTAACGGAAGTAGAACTGTATTTTACCGTAAATTAACAGTATCATGCTATTAAATAACAGCTGTATTCTATAGATAACACAAACAGTACCATGCTGTTAACATAACAGTTGACTGCTGTAGGTAACAAAACAGTATCATGCTGTTTTTCCTAATAACAGTATCCCGCTGTAAATTAACAGTGCAATGCTGGCAACCACAGCTTCCAGCATAATACCGTTTTTTTACAGGGAAATTTTTTACAGTGAGTGAATCATAATAGTGTGATATGTTTTGTGTTGCGTGATCATGACTTACTTTGCCCACAACATGCAAAAAACAATGATTTGCCCTATTGTTTACAACTTTTTTATTGGGTCTTACAAAAATTCTGATTTGGAATATTACCTGACTGATTTAAGTATTTTTTTTTAAAGAAAAGACAGTTTGTTTCATTGAGCTATCTAGGAGAAAAAATCATGTTATCACTGAGCTGAGAAATGTTTGAGATTAAATGGATGAATATTCTCATACCTGAACATATAACACCAGCATCTTCACTGTGGCTACAGTCATGTGTTCCTAGTCCCCTGTGATTGCACTGTTTTATGCTGCTCTCACTTCCAGAACATGCAACATCATCCAGCCAGATCTTTCCACTCCCCTGACCAAAAGAAGCCCCACCATTTGCACTAAGAGCTTTTCCACATCCCACCTGTCTGCACACCACAGCAGCATCATTAATGTCCCAAGAGTCATCACACACAGTTCCCCAACGGCCATCATGAAAGACCTCAACTCTACCAGAGCAGGCAATACTACTATTGACCAGTCTAACATCACCTCCTGAAAAACAAGACAACTTTATTATAATTCAATCCATGTCAAACTCTTACATTGTTCTATCATGACAGACATGTCAAAAATAATCACTGTGTTAGATATTTTGATACTCTATTGCCATCTTTATTAAAAAAAGGAGTTGTTTTCTGTTGTTTGTGCGTTGTGTAACTGTATCTTACCTGTTGAGCAAAGAAAGTCACTATCACACTCTAAAAAATGCTAGGTTATTTTCAACATTTGGTCAAAAACCAATGAACCCAACCCATTAGGTTGTAATTTAACGTATGCTGGGTTGGTTCAACCAAACATGCTGGGTTGTTTTAACCCATTGTTTAGCCAAATAAACATTATCTGGCTTAATGTTTGTGCCTTTTGACCCAACAATGGGTTGAAAATATCCCAGCATTTTTATAGTGCAGATAATCATCATTTAAACCATTAATAATTAGACATCCCCATCTAGATGATGTGTAAAACACTTACTGTACACTCTGGAGTTGTTTTGGATTTTTGACTGAATCTGGTAAACCCATATTTAAAAGATCCCCATAAATGCCAAAGTTGTGCACTTCTGCAGAGAATAAAGACTCTGAGCTTGGGCACCATTATGGGACATTTAGGGACAGAGAGACTAGTCCAAGACTAAAATAAATGTAAGAGGTGTCCAAACTAAAAACAACTTGCATTGGCATCTTAAAATACATCAGTGCCCTTTATTTTGCCTCAAAATACAAAGTAATGTTTTTAGTAAGGCATGTTTGTTAAAACTAGTTATATTTCCTAATTAAACTAAGGCCTGGTCCTGTTTTAATAATCCTTGTTCGGGAAACCACCCCTAAAACTATATTAATTTTCACAGAGTTTACTTTAAGAAACTGTTGTACGATCAAGCTGCAAATGTCCCACCATTTTTTTTCAGCACACGTGACAAAGCAGCAAAATGTCCTGAAATTTCATACCTGTCAGACTTACTTTGCTTATGCACATCAATATTGCATCATTTTTGTCGCCCTGACCAACACAACTGTAATTTTCTACTTGTGGCTGGTTATGTTTTATTTCACTACTTATGCATATTTTTTCTTACAATACAATTTTTTGACTATTTATATTTGAAGAGTTGGTTCCAAAACACAATAAATCCATTTGGACTAATTTCGGTAAAAATGTGTTTTCTATACCAAGAAAGTGACGAGATGAAAACCATTATATCATCTTAAGGTTATGAAAACATAAAAAATTCAAATCCATAATTTGATTTTCAAAGATTTATTATAAAACAGATTTTTTTTAGTTGACTAGTGATATACAATGATAAAAATTAAACATTAATTGCATTAATCAAAACACTTTGTCATCATATTTGTAATTGCTGTTGTCATCCTTGGGACGTTGTAGCTGAACTTTTTTAAAAGCGATCAGCTGTCAAATGTTTTGGTCCTGCTCGATTTTCGTTAACTTCGAGTAAAATAATGGAACGTTTTTCATAAGATCCCCTGGGGTCAATGTGTTAGGATGACAGAAGCTTAATTGATAATAATAATAATTCCTTACATTTATATAGGGCTTTTCTCAGTACTCAAAGCGCTTTACATTTGAACAGGGGAATCCTCAACCACCACCAATGTGCAGCATCCACCTGGATGATGCGACGGCAGCCATATTGCACCAGAACGCCCACCACACACCAGCTTATTAATGGAGAGGAGACAGAGTGATATAGCCAATTAGTATGAGGGATGATTAGTATGCCAATGGGCAAGTTTTGGCCAGGATGCCGGGGCACACCCCTACTCTTTTCGAAGGACATCCTGGGATTTTTAATGACCACAGTGAGTCAGGACCTCGGTTTAACATCTCATCCGAAGGACGGTGCTTTTTTGACAGTATAGTGTCCCCATCACTATACTGGGGTGTTAGGACCAACACAGAACACAGGGTGAGCACCCCCTGCTGGTGTCACTAACACCTCTACCAGCAGCAACCTAGTTTTCCCAGGTGGTCTCCCATCCAAGCTCAGCCCTGCTTAGCTTCAGTGGGCAAGCTGTCTTGGGCTACAGGGTGATATGGCTGCTTGATGCCGTCATGTGAGAACAAGCAACAGCTGGCATGTTTCTGTCGCCCGAGTGGCTTACATTTTTTCCCCGCCACAGAAAACCACCACAGGTTTATCAATGCCATCAAAAAATATTATTTTGTTTTTGTTTGTTTGTTGATCATGAAGTACAAGGACTGGCGTTTGTTGCGGTTTGGAAAAAAAAGGAGAAAAGATGGCAGAATTGTCACGGTTCAATCCGTGTCTTGTTTTGTGTCTGCTCTGTTTACGTCACCTGGACATTTCATGGACTAATTACCTTCCTCATTACACCTGTACATTGTTAGTCTGTTTGTATTTATACCAGTGTCTGTTCAGTACTCACAGCCGGATGATTGTCGTTGCTATCACGTCTGTTCCGTGTTTTACGTTTCTGTATCCTCACCTACATGTTATTTATGCTCGTCGTGTTTTAATGGGGGCTAATGTCACGGTTCAATCCGTGTCATGTTTTGTGTCTGCTATACCGGGGTGGCAGTTGCCACCCTAAATAAAAGCATTGCCACCCCATATGCCACCCCAGCGCTGGTATCCCAATATAATATATACCCGATTGGCGCTTTTAGCCAAAAAGGCAATGTAGTTTCTCCCTGCGTGTGTTTGGGGGTGGGAGACACATATCTGATGATGATTGGTGTGTGTGTGTCTTAGAGGGGGTGGGACAACCACATAGCTGATGATGATTGGCCAAATTTCCATCGTTAGCCAACCAGAGGCAGAGTTCATACACAAGCAAGAACAGTCAGTCCGAGCAGAAAGTCTTTTACGGTGTAAAAAAAGTCTGCACAGTCTTGCCAACTTGGTGACTTTGTCGCTAGATTAAGAAACTTTTTAGACCTCTTTAGCGACTTTATTAAAAAAGCGACACGGACAAATCTAGCAAACTTTTCTGGCGTGGTTGGAGACTTTTGGAAACTGCCGTGAAAGGATGCATTGCCCCATCCAAGGCACTCACATGCAGCCCGGTTCTCGCCCTGCAGTCCATCCGTGATCCGAGCAGAGGCGGACAGAGTACACAGGTTCATTACTTGAGTAAGAGTACAGTTACCCCTTGCTAAATTTTACTCAAGTACAAGTAAAAGTGCTGCAGTCAGATGTCTACTCAAGTAAAAGTAAAAAGTACTTGTTTTTAAAAGTACTTGAGTATCAAGAGTACAAGAGTAAATTTTTTAATTTTGCATTACTACTGCCACAGTGCACATTGAACCACGTGAGATGATTAACAGCTGTACAGCAAATGATAGAGCTCTGAGGTCAAATCTGACACAAATCAGGAAGAGGAGACACACATCTCACTCCGTTCCCTCTTTGAGCTCTTCAGATCGCATAATTCAGTGGAAAATGAATAGAAATCTTATTCTGTAAGACTAAATATTTTACTAACATGTGATAATTAATCATTATTTCTTCAAATATGCGACCATTGTACTAATAGTCCTGGCGGATTCTGTATATTTTATGTATTTGAATACAAATAAACCGGAGAAGACGAGAATGAATGTTTGATGATTTCTATTCAAAATAACGAACGTTTCAGATTAATTATTTTGCACTCCTGGCATAAATTAAGAAATTAATGTCACTGCAAACCAGTTTAATAACAAACAGTGGTCAAATGTCGAAGCTGGGGTCTTAAACCTGTCTTGTGATGCTGAGTTTGTCCAGATCAAGTAAGAGTGTGATGTTTTGAAGAGTAATGAATTTTGAAAAACCATAATCCGGGATCACCAGTGATCCCTGCCTCTCTCAAGGGGTTGAATTTTTGTAAGCGGTGATGAAGCTCTGTTTTGGTAAACACAGCAAACACTTAAAGCGAAAACTATCATTAACTTGTTTAGAAAATTAAAATAGTCTGGCGAGGTGGAGCCACGAGTTGTCACATTCCCAGGATGGACCTGCTGTGTCTTCATCCATTGTTTCGTCCATGGTTTCTTCTCTTATCTAAATCTGACTATTGGGACTTTGGCGGAAAGCTGAAGGTGATAGCTGATAGGCTGTCCCAATCAGTGGCGCCTGCACAATCCAATCACTTTTGGGAAACAACAAATCGAGGGTTTCTTTTTTTTTAGAAGAAGTAACGGGTACTCACGGTTATGGATAGAAATGTAGTGGATTAAAGAGTACAATATTTGCCTCTCAAATGTACTTGAGTAAAGTCATGAGTACTCCCCAAAAATGATACTCGAGTAAAGTACAGATCCCTCAAAATTGTACTTAAGTACTGTACTCAAGTAAATGTACTCCATTACTGTCCGGCTCTGGATCCGAGGTGCACAAACCCGCAACAACAGAGCGATGGCGAATACAACGAGCTCAAAACTAAGGTTGCGGACGCAAGCACAAAGTATAAAAAGCACAAACGTTAATTTTCCATCGTTGAGGAAGAAAGTCTCTTTACGTCTGTAGCAAGTAATTCTGATCTAATAAAGCACCTCACATCATCACATGCTGCCAAAACATTAGTGGTTTCTCTTTAGTGTCTTTAAGTGATTAAGTTGAGCATCACATTAGCAAATCAGAGTACTGAATACGGTCATATTTTACAGATAAATGTTGCATCAGGATAAAAATACAAAAATTTAACTGTTGATTGTTAAATATTGCCTGAGGAAGTTGCTTGGTAGTTAAAACAACTGAACTGCAGGTTTGTGTAAGCAGTAAATATCTTTTAAGCAGTTCTTTCTAGAGTTAGCCCATCATGTCTTGTTAGCTACTGCAGCAATCAAAATATTCCATACGTGCATATGAAATCGCTCGTTATGATATTGCCTAATGTTTTTATTTGTCTTCATTAAGGAGACAAAACTATTCAGTGTTGTGTATGTTTAGTAAGCGTGAAAGAAAACTTAATGCTGCATTTTACATGATACTATGAAAAGAAAGACTGATATCCATTTTTTTTAACCAAAAAGAATAGAAAAATCAAATACTATGGGAGTGGAAGATAAAAATAAAACAGAAAAATATGTTGTGGAAGGGAGAGGAGTAGATGAAGTCATGAAAGAAATAAACATAGAAATGGATGGCTAAGAGCTAAAAAGAAGTGAAAAGACAGAAATCCATCATGAGGTTAGTGAAAGGATTAAAGAAGAGGCTTATGAGAGAAAGAGATGTGTGCCTTTCAAATATGTTTTACATTGATATAAACTACACTGTAACTGATTTGTGTAATTTGAACAGTATTTTACTGTAAAAAGTACTGTATACAACTGTAAAACATGTATACAGTAATATACTGTAAATAGCAAAGGATTATGGGAAAATTTATGGTCAGTACTGTAATCACTCTCTACTGTTATTTAACTTACAGTACTGTCATTGCTTGTTGTAAATTGAACAGTATTTTACTGTAAAAAGTACAGTAAACAACTGCAAAACATGTATACGGTATTATACTGTTAATAGCAAAGGATTATGGGAAAATGTATGGTCAGTACTGTAATCACTCTCTACTGTTATTTAATTTACAGTACTGTCATTGGTTGGTTGTATTTTGAACAGTATTTTACTGTAAAAAGTACAGTAAACATCTGTAAAACATGTATACAGTATTATACTGTGTAAATAGCAAAGGATTATGGGAAAAGTTATGCTCTGTACTGTAATCACTCTCTACAGTTATTTAACTTAAGTATTGTAACTAGTTTGTGTAAATTGAACAGAATGCATACTGACAAGAAGCGAAACTTAATAGAACGTTCCATTGCAACAGGACCACCCAGCAGCAAACCTATGCCTCCGCCATTTTGAGTTGATTCAGCAGTAGCTTCTTGCTGTCGCAATAGAGTTTTTCAGGGATAACATATTTTTGCAGGTCAACCCTTGAAGTAGTGGGAAACTTGTTTTATCGCAAAAATAAGCTCTGTGTTTAACAAAAGTTTATGACACACATTTTGTCCAAACGTTAATTGTCACAGATGAAATTATGAATTTTGAATTTTAAATGCGTTTATTACAAATATATAAACAAATTTACCAATCCTTTTGAACTGTGCTCTCTCGACACGGCCGTTCAAAATGCTCAGAGCGATATGAATTATGGCATTAAATTGTCCAGGCGACTGGATTCTATAAAAGACGCTTACTTTCACATCCTGATAGCCTCTCGTCACAGAATGCACACATTTGCGTTCAACGGGACAGCATACCAATACACGGTTCTGCCCTTTGGATTATCTCTAGCCCTACATACATTTACCAAATGTGCGGATGCTGCGCTTGCCCCTCTGAGACAAAGGGGAATTCATATATTAAATTACCTTAATGATTGGCTTGTTTTTACTCACTCGAAACAGGACATTTATGTGCATAAATCCTCCATGCTCCATGTTTTTACTGTAGCTTAAACCATGGCTAATTTTCATAAGGGTGGTTCCATCACTGACATAACATACCATAAAATGTAGCCTCCTCATATCTTAGTTTTCTATTTGTGAGATTCATTATTCTTAGATTTCTCTCTAAATTATTACACATAAGAACAAAGTGAGTTCTAATGTTATAATAACGCTAGACTGTTTCCCAGGAGGTAGCCACACCAATGTTACATGCAAGTTATCAGTAGTACATAAGTTATCAATATAATTTAGCAAAAGAATTTAATAAGCTCATTGTAGGTTCATATGAATAATTTTGGTTTTACACTTACAAAAAAGTTACATTAAAAAACAGTGAAAGTAAGATTTGTACGTTGTTTTTGCAGTGGATTGCCGAACATTGCATTTTTTCCACTTTGACTTCTCTTTCGTTATCATTTTCTGGATCTGTGCTCAGTTGGCATTTTCACCTCACAATGGCGGCCGCGCCACCTAGTGACTATAAACAAAAAAGCATCAGAGTTTCACCTCTTAGGTTTTATAGTCTTGGGTGCTGTATCCATTACGAAAATTAACCATGTTTTTTGTGGTAAAAGTGTAGTAACCTTGTGGTGTATTAATTACTATTAGTAAAACCATGAACAGTGTAGTAAACACCCTTTTTTGTTTTAACTGTGTAAATCCATGGTTAATTTTCGTAAGAGATTACTCTCTACTGTTTTTCAACTTACAGTAGGGAAAATGCCCGCGAAAACATATTTGCGTGAATTTCCCTTCTGTAAATAAATTTGAAAATGACCGCGAAAATCCGACCAATGACATTTCCGACCAATGAGGGAGATTTCAAATTCTGACGAGCCAGACGGATATTTTACCGTTGTTGGAGGACGTGATGAATTAAACAAGTAAGTATTTTTTTTATATTTTTGTAATTATATATTATATTTTATATTGTGCGTTTGTCGTTAAGAGTCTTTTATTCTGCAGTTTAATCTAGTGGTTGGAAATTTTTGTCATAACCGAATAATTTGCAGTTAAACGTAACATTACCTAAACATTTGAATGTTTCTCTGCCTCTTTAACAGTTAACTTAAAATTGCAACGCAACAGTTGGGGAATGTTGTGAGAGAAGCAATATTTTTTTGCTTTAACTGATGTTTTAACCAATATTTTAAAGTGCATCTTGTTTTTATTTCAAGTTCGCGGTCTGGATTAAGTCTTTTGGATCGTCAGAGGTGCGTTTGATTGTGGCAACTACAATTACCTTCACAACGAGGAAAAACCAAGGTAAAATCAACGAAATTGTCAGATAACTGGCGATTAAAACCTACACCAATATTTACTGTAAACGTCAACATTAAATCGGCCTCTGTGATTAACGTTACGTTTCATATTACATTTGTGTCAAAATGGTCGCGCAGTTTGTGTGCAAACAATGCAAATTATCAGCGCGAACCCTTTCTACATTTTACCAGCATTTAAAAATGCATAGGAACCTGGCTAATTTCAGGTTCGGCTGTGGTTTGGTGATGTGCCCTTGTAGTTTTAATACTTTGTCTGCACTATGCGTCGGAAGCACACACATGCACGTAAAGTTAGCTGTAGACCTGCTCAAATGGATGCCTTAATTTGTCAGATTGAGGGATGTGGGCATACATCTAAAAATTTGCATGGCTTGTGTGATCATTTAAAATCACATGTAAGAGATGGGAGAAAGATTACATGTCCCTTTCCCAACTGTGAAAAACGTTTTCATGTGAAATCATCAGCAGAAAACACAGGGAGCCCTTAGAGAATCCTTTACAAATAGGTAGTGCTGCATCAGACTGTAGACATTACAGTGACGCCGAAGCTGACAGTATTATGGATTATCAGGATGATGCTTATTTGGATGATGCTAATTTTAATGAGGGTGAAGACACGTTTTTAACAAACCTGGCAATGTTCTATTTGAGGATGCAAGCAAAAATGCTGCTACCACCCACTACTATACAAAGTTTAATAGAGGAATTTCATTTTTTCATAGTTTACATTTTTTTAAAGAATATTAATGTACATATCATGCATTTAAGGTTCAATGTAACTGTCCATTGAAATATCAAATCAGTCAGTTATTGAATTTAATTGTGCTTTTCAATGCAGACATCATTGCAGGTCAAATGGTTTTCTTACAAGATTACACAATGTGACACATAAGTATCAACACAATTGGAGAGCCTACATAATTTGTCTTACATTTTTGATATTATGGCACTTAGGTCACTGCAACTTCTGCAGATGTACAGGGAAGCCTCACTGTACCCAGCACCCCTAGGCTGATTGCATTCGGTAAGGCTATCAAAATGCTTTTATTAGTATTTGCATTTTTGACAATGTTTCATTTTTAGTACGTTTTAGGTTTGAACAACTTGTACTTGGGGGCGGGCATGTGTGGGTGTTCAAAATATTTTATTAAAACACTGTATAAATGAAGATGGGATGAAACTTTTTTGTTGTTTAAAAGCAGAGGATCTGTTTTTTATTTGATATATTGCATGTTTATATATTTAAAGAAGAAATTTTTCTGGAAGGCATTAAACATTTGTGAAAATCATAAAAAATGCTTCGGCTTTCTGGCAACTGCTGGCGGGCGAAGACCAGTTTTTCCATAGCATATATGTTGTACTGTACAGCCCTGCTGTATATAAAGCAAAAGCAAAAAATAAGCAAAGTGGACTGATAAATGTTCTGTGTGACATGACCAGCCACCTATTAAAATGTTAAGTCTTATGTAATAAGGACAATCACTTCTGAATTAGGGATGTGCATTTATGTCATTTTTTCATTTCGAT